>NC_054082.1:57286644-57322544 GCF_017562075.2 Anopheles merus
GCAGAGTATTAGCGACAAGGGCCGCCGGAAAGATGGTCGTTGGGGCCCCGTCGCTGGAGAACCTTCTGCCCCCCCCCCCTCCCCTTTCGCCGGCAACAATTTTAGGACATGTGACCGGTGATCGTAGGGTTTCCATCGCCAATCCCCCCCCCCCCTGCCGGCAATTTAAGTATAATGTTCAATCTCATAACAGCCGTATGCCAGTACCCCCTCCTCCCGGTCATCACCCTACCAGCATTAAACGGCTTTGAAGGCATTCAGAAGGCATTTAAGGCCTTATTCGCCTTAGAAGGCGAATTAAGATTTCAACCGAAACTTTCAAGGCTGTAACGGGCTCTTTTCGAAATATTTCAACTTTTTGATTCAACAAGAACAGATAGCTTGCCGCCATCTTCGCTTGTATATATACTAGTTTTGCACCCTTACTAATGTAACTGCCAAATAGAGCAGTGATAACACTTTTGGTTCCGAACCGAGAAAGCGTGTGTTCAAATCCTGATTTTTTATGATCTTTTTTCTGTGCTTATTTCTTTTTATATTAATATTTTCTTGCTATAATGAATATAAACAAACTTTTTGTGAAGCAAAATGAAAATAATACCTTTTTAAAAAACATAATAATTACTCTATCTTCACCCATCATTATCAGGATGGGAGAAATATGCATCTCATTTCTCATTTTATTAGATTTATCGAAATGAGTTTGATATATTAACACCTTTCAACGGGTTGGTCTTTAACAACCGAATAATGCAGACCATCATTAATAAAGTGAAATAGCTCAGAGCTTAACGCAAGAGAACATAACACGTAAATCGTGCTATCGAATCTCACGCTCAATCTGGGAACACTACAACAGTGCAGTGTTGAAGACACTTGTAAGGTTTTCTTTTGACAGTTGCAATTTCAAATTTCAAATTAAAAGCGAAATTTTTCATTGACATATTTCAAAGGCATTTAATTACTGCTAAATGCACTGCTGATCGCCTTCAATTCGCCGGCGATTACAAGGCGATTAGAAGGCATTTAACGGAAATTTGCGGGTAGGGCAGCTACCATTTACAGGGGCCTCAACTCGTCTTTCCGCCTAGGGCACCCCCGATTCCCCCACTCCGCCACTGTCATGAACACCTTCCTTCGATCGATCATAACATTCCGGAAGAAAACACATTTGGCGACAGTTTTGGCACACACACACCCTTGCGCAGACGGCTCAGCATATCTGTGTAATCTACACCAAACGAAAGCAAAAAAGCTTAGTGTAACAAAGTTATGCCTAATGCTTAACACGTTAAGTTCGATGGCAGGCCCCAGGGACTGCCAGTGAACTTTCCAATATGCCGGTTGCACAATCAGCTTGCGTTCTAGATGCCGGCGGAACGGTAAGCCCATGAAAATCAGCTGAAGCCGGACTGAACGTGTTAATGCGAATTAGGGTTCTGCGCGTTGCACAGCAAACCCTCCTGCGTAAACTAGCGATTCCTTAGTCATTTTTATATTACAGTGTTTGAACTCATTGCGCTTTTTTGGTTTGATTTGTGAAAATGCAACTTCATCGCCGCAATGTTTGTTAACGGCATTTTTAGGCGCCACAACAGCTCGCGAGCATTGACCACACGCGAGAAAGAGATGGCGCTATGAAGGGAAAAAGCACGGACGACGGCTGACAGCGATTGGCCGTCTGACGCACCAACACATCCAAACCTTCGACAGCGCGCTCAGGCGAGGGGTATGAGGGGGAGCCAGGGACGGGAAGCTCGACGAGCTGCTTGACAAATTTGCCGTTGGAGAGAAAAGGAAGGCATGATAAAATTCTCAGAACGCCATAACGCCTTCCGTCGCTTTGCACAGCGGGCTGTTCTCGGGGTGCTATAATCAGTGCTGCAAAATTTCACTGTCGATGTCATAAAAAAATCTGACTGAAACTAAATCCATATCAGCGTCACGTACTCAATTGTGATATTCAGAGGTGATACTCAAAACGATAGGTGTGACTAATACATGCTCATGACATGTTTGCGACCATCGCTTGGTCAGTCACTATTTCACGACTTTTTTTTTTGCTGTGATCAGTTTTGCAAAATGTCACTGACATAGTCATGACAAATTCTGGTTGAAACAAAATCATCTCAGCGTCACGAACTCTACTGTTATGATCAGAGGCGAACCTCAAACAGTCGGTGCGACCATCACATGCTTGGTGACATTGTGTGCTACCAACTTTTGGTCAGTCACTTGGTAGCGACATTTTCAGTCGGTGATCATCGCGATGGTCATGGGAGATATGTGGTGCGTGCGAGTGGTTCCAAGAAACAAAATGAGCATGTTTTCTCGCTCTGTTTGACCCGACAGATAATCAAAACAGATAGAGGTAGAAAGCATGCTCATTGTTTTTGCACGAAGCCGTATTTCTTTCGACGAAAGAACTCGTACACGAAGCACGGACACACGGATAAAGATAAACAAGTTTTTATTTGAAATTAAAATATACTTGCGGTGACCTCCGTTCGCGTTGAGATCAATATGATAAGAGAGCGATCGATCCACTGATCGATCGCTTTATAGATGCTTCTCGCAGGAAGCAGGATAGCGCACTCTCTCTTCGCCACGTGCCGAACGATAACGTGTCGGCCCGTGATTGGTCGAGCTGGTGCGTGTGAGAAACGCATTCTCCTATACGCATGCGGAAGCCGACTTGGCCGAGTTGACATCAGGATTACAATTCAATTAGACCGATTATTGCGACAACCAATCATTTTGTTGCTAGAGCCCACGCGCCAAGTATATTCCAATAATGTCGTGATTTTCGCCGACAAAAATGTCGTGACCAAGTGAGTGACCAAAAGTTAGGTGCTAAAATAAATGTCACTGTTAGAAACTGGCGCTCTAACCATAAAAAAGAGAACAAAGTGAATTTATTAGGTAAGCACTGAGGGTGCACCAAAAAATTAGTTTTTTTCTTTATTCTCCTTTATCTTCGCTCTTGGGTGTTTAGGGGGTCGATTTAGTTCGGATTTATCTTTTCCCTAATTTTATGTCGCGAACGCGTTGGGTTTCGTGAGTATGTAACAATGAATATTTATTCTACACTATCTTCGGAACGGTTGCTCACGTTCGTTTGAGAGGGGTTCGCGGTGAGGATTTTTACGATCGCGGAGCGAAGGAAGAGGTCTGTCGTCTTCGAGGTCGGTGTAAAAAAAAGGGAAGAATGTGCTCGCTGACAGCAGGAAGTGTAGCGCTGTACACGCAGCGCACGTCACCTTGACACATTCGTGTGCCTGGTGAGTGCGCTCCACGGAGATCCGTGTTTTTGTCCCTGGATGTCACGATCGCTCACGATTCTAACGCCAGATGGCGGTCTGGTCGCTAATGTACTCCCCTCCTAGAGCGGTGTCACCGGTAACGTAGAGGTATGATGACCTTCCGCTGAGACCTGGTGACGCCGGTCGATATCGGCGTAGGATGGATGGTGGTGGGGCGTCGACGGTGGCTCGGTCGGTTTGTCTCGATGTCGTCGGGTGCGATGGTGGTGCGGGTGTCGTCTGATTACCCACCGGTTGTTTGCGCGACGTCCATTTGGAGGCTGCGGTGGCGTCTCTACGGTCCGAATTTGCCTGGACGTCCGGTAACGGCAGAGTTTCCGAGTGGTCGGTTGTTAGCGGCAGCAGGTTTGTCGCTAGCCCTTCCCACGAGCACTGCGGGGCCGGGGTGGCTTCCTCTTCTGCGCCATACGCTGGTTTTAGGCGGTCGACCGAAACCAGCGTTGGCTGTCCACGTAGGAGTATCTGAAAAGACTTAGGATTGCGTGTAAGAACCTTATATGGACCGTGGTAAGGTGTGGTTAGTGCAGGTCGGACGGTGTCGTCGCGCATGAACACGTGAGTACACTTGTTCAGATCGGAATGCACGAACGGTGTGCGGTTGGTATGCCAAGCGGTGCTCTGTGGTCGAATGCTGCTCATCGTCTCCCTTAACTTTTTGGCGAAGTCGGATTGGTCGGCGAGGGCATTTTGCGGTTTCGCGATGAAGAATTCTGCCGGGATGGTCAACGTCGTTCCATACACCAGTTCGGCTGGCGAGGCGTTGATGTCATTTTTGAACGTGGTTCATAGCCCAAGCAGTATTAGCGGTAGGTGCTCGCTCCATCTTGCGGTGTCTTTGCAGGTGATTGCTGCTTTAAGAGTGCGGTGCCACCTCTCGATTATTCCATTCGCCTGCGGGTGACAGGCTGTCGTACGGATGTGTTTCGTTCCTAGGGCTTTCGTCAACTCTTTGAACAAGGAGGATTCGAATTGTCTCCCTTGGTCCGTTGTTACGTGTGCAGGAACTCCGAATCGGGCGATCCAGTGGAATAGTAGTGCTGATACGACGGTAGGTGCAGTGATATCTGGGATCGGTATTGCTTCTAGCCAGCGAGTAAATCGGTCGATTATCGTAAGGCAGTATCGATTGCCGTTACTGATGGGAAATGGTCCAATGATGTCTACGTTGATATGACTGAACCTCGCTGTTGTTGCAGGGTACGGTATCAAGGGGCTTTTGATGTGCCTTCCTACCTTAGCGCACTGGCAGGCTAAGCAGTTCCGAGCGAAGTCCTGGGATTCCTTCCTTGCGTTGAGCCACACGAAACGCTCTGTTATTAGTCTAGCTGTGGCGCGGGCTTCGGGATGACTGAGATCATGTACGGTGTGGATAAGTTGTGTTCGAAACGATCGGGTGATGTACGGTCTGATGATACCTCCGGGGCAGTCGGCGTAGAGTGACTTGGGGCTTCCCGGTATTGGTGTCTTCTGCAGGAACAAGTCCGTCTGAATTTTCCCACTGAGAATTTCGGAAAGTTCAGGGTCGCGCTCTTGCACTGTCTCTATGTGGGAGAGCAGATCGGCTGTAACGTTGTGTTTTCCGGCGATGTGACGGATGTCGGTGGAAAACTGGCCAATGAAGTCTAACTGCCGGGCTCGTCGAGGTGAGGCATTGTCGTGCGTTTGTCGGAAGGCGAAGGTTAGAGGCTTGTGGTCTGTATAAATACAGAATTCCCGACCCTCTAGCTGGTATCGGAAGTGTCGTATGGCGAGATAGATGGCGGTAAGTTCTCGGTCATAGGTCGAGTACTTTTGCTGTGCCTTTTCGAGACGTTTCGAGAAGAAGCCTAGCGGTTGCAGGTCGTCGTTGATGCGTTGGTGAAGTACGGCTCCGACTGCGAAATCTGAAGCGTCGGTCCATAGAGAAAGTTCGGCGTTCTTCACGGGATGTGCCAATAACGTTGCGCGTTTCAGTTGCTCTTTGCATTGGGCGAATGCTTCGGAAGCTTCTAGCGACTAGGTTAATGGCGTTCTGTCCTTCTTTTTGTTACCTGGAGTCATCTTGAGAAGTATACCTTGCGTTTCCAGGGCGTGCGGCAGAAAACGTCGGTAGTAGTTTAACATGGCGAGGAACTTCTTCAACTCCATAATCGTCGTCGGTTGTGGCAGCTCGCTGATGGCTTGGACTCGATCGGGGAGAGGACGAATACCAGAAGCGTTAACCAGATGGCCCAGAAAGGAAATCTCGTTCCGGTAGAACTCGCATTTGGCTGGATTGATGGCTAGTTGGTGCTTTTCCAGTCGTTCGAAAAGTTGGCGTAAGTGTTCGTGGTGTTCTGCCTCGGACGTTGATGCCACGATCATATCGCCGATATACGGGAAAACAAACTCGAGCCCTCGTAGGACATCATGGATAAGGCGTTGGAATCTCTGCGCAGCGTTCCTCAATCTGAAAGGCATGGTAGTGAACTCGTAAAGTCCAAAGGGTGTCGTGATGGCTGTTTTCGCTACATCATCCGGATGAATTGGTATCTGGTAATATGCTTTGTGCAAGTCGACTTTAGAAAATATGATCTTGCCTTTCAAATGCATCGTAAAGTCCTGTAAAAACGGTAGTGGATAACGGTCGGGTACGGTTTTTGCATTTAGGGCACGGTAGTCACCACAAGGGCGCCAGGTGCCGTCGGCTTTTTTTGTCATATGTAGCGGGCTGGCCCAGCTGCTATTCGAGGGGCGGCATACTTCGAGCTGAACGAGTGATTCTTTGCGGGCAGCTGCATACTTTTCGCTGGGTGTTACCGCATCCTGGTTCAGTTGACGTTGCCGGGTACGTGAGCGTGGTCGCGCGCGTTCTCGTTCATTGAGTTTACTCAGTACGGCGTCCAAGCACTGACCTAATTCCGTTACGTGCCGAGAAAGACGTTCGAAGTCCTCGCTGCGTATTTCGTGGATGGTTTGATACGGGCCCGTTCGGTGGTATAACACGAAAGAATCCATTACAGAGTCTGCTACTTTAGCTCGATCGTTAGTATCCGTGTTAGTGGCAATAACGGCGGACTGGACGTATGGCGGGAGACGGCCGATCCACAAATCTACCAGCATAGAGTCCGTCATTGCTCCATTTGCGGCGCGGCGCATCTCCGCTAATAGCTGCGATGGTTTTCGGTCCCCGAGGTTCATTTCGGCGAGCAGACGATGCAAGCGGCTTCGTTGCGACTCTTCAAAGTGTTCAATTATTGCACGCTTTGCTACCTCGTAACGGTCCGTAGCGTACTGTCGAATGTTCTCTAACAGGGGGCGAAGCTCAGGAAGGACACTCACGTCTGCGATGATGAAGTTCCAAAGGAAAGATCGGCGAAGTCCCAAATCTAGAGTATAGAGCGACTCTCCGTAAACCGGAGCGGTATTCGCGTTTTTAGAATGTTGAAACGGCGAATATGTTGGTTCGCGGTGATATTCCACGCATCGAACCAATTTTCCAATGCGAAGAAAAAGGTTTGAATGTCAGTGGTGTCCATCTCCGGTGGTTTCCGCTGCATGGCGTTCAAAGTGTCAATCTGCGATTCGGACGGCATGATCATGGCGTCGCAGGCGGACGGCCCTGGTACGCGCGGAGTATTCGGGACGGGCGGTGTTGGCACGTGAGGCGACTTGGATCCACTCGCGGCTGGATCAGCACTCGGGGTTACGCCATCGGGAGTCGATACGTCGCGGACCGGCGGACTGTGCAACATCCTTACGACTAAGGTTAGTTAAAAAAGGGTGGATCTTACCTTAGTGGCGGGGGCGCATGCAAGTCCAGCTGAGGTTGGCTAGGTCGATCCTTCGGCGAATAAAATCCGCACAAGTGGCCGAACGTGTTGGGATTAGTCGGTCGTTGGCTGCGTTCGTCGATGACGCCGGTGGTGTGAGAAACGAGGGGCGAAGATCTTCGGTGGCGTTTGGTCGATGGTGTCGGCGAGAAGGGAACGATGGCTGCGTGCGCTGACGACGTCTTCGGTACACGGTCGAAAAAATTCACGAAAGTAGCTCGAGCAAAATTCTGACGCAATCCGCTCGGCGTCGGCCTGCGCACCTTCACACACACACACACACACACACACACACACACACACACACACACACACACACACACACACACACACACACACACACACACACACACACACACACACACACACACACACACACACACACACACACACACACACACACACACACACACACACACACACACACACACACACACACACACACACACACACACACACACACACGGTGCACATACACAAACCGCGTGGGTTTCGAGCGCGCTCGGCGGTACGTGTGAGGTTATGTACGGCGGGTGCGTAAACACCTACGTGTACCAAAATGCTCGGCGGGTGTGCGACACGGCATGGTGTGTGTCAGCAAAATGTTCGGCGATCGCTCAGCACCGAGAGGAAACTTTTCCGCTGGGATCGATCGCTCCGTCGGGGAAAAAATGTTCTTGAACGGTGTTCCTCCTGTCGGGCACCTTCGTTGTCGATTTGCACTCACGTGGGTCCGGGGTGTGTGCACGGGGGTTTATTCCGCTGGCCGAGCTTGCGTGGTGCCTCCTTCGTCGTCGGCCGCTCCTCGATGATGGGGGGAACGTTGCCGTCGGTCCGGACCGTGGCACAATGGAAACACGTTTTTTCCGGTTAGACACGGTGTTCGTCGGATTACCACTCACCCACTCGCGCACGCGATCACGTCGGGGTCACCAGTTCTAGGGGGTCGATTTAGTTCGGATTTATCTTTTCCCTAATTTTATGTCGCGAACGCAATGGGTTTCGTGAGTATGTAACAATGAATATTTATTCTACACTATCTTCGGAACGGTTGCTCACGTTCGTTTGAGAGGGGTTCGCGGTGAGGATTTTTACGATCGCGGAGCGAAGGAAGAAGTCTGTCGTCTTCGAGGTCGGTGTAAAAAAAGGGAAGAATGTGCTCGCTGACAGCAGGAAGTGTAGCGCTGTACACGCGGCGCACGTCACCTTGACACATTCGTGTGCCTGGTGAGTGCGCTCCACGGAGATCCGTGTTTTTGTCCCTGGATGTCACGATCGTTCACGATTCTAACGCCAGATGGCGGTCTGGTCGCTACAGGTGTTTTTATCGCAATTATCCTGTTTTGCGTGGTTTTCTCCCTTTTAATGCCTATGTACACACACCAAAACATCGCCTTCGCTGACAGTTTGTTGGAACCTTATAACAGTTTCCAACAGTCACCAAGCATGTGATTGATCCACCAACTGGTTGAGTCTCACCTCTGATCATCTCAGTTGTGTACGTGAGCTGATTTGAGTTTCGTTTCAGTCATGAGTGTTGGTGACTCTATCGGGCATTTGGCAGCACTGTTCACAGCCAGAAAAAAATGATGATTATGCTTGCGCCGGCATTAAGCTAAGCTTGTCAGTCAGAGTATCGCGTTGGACTCAAGAATTCACATGTCGTGTTCAGCTTGTCATGACGCACTTTTATTGACTGTCAGCAATGAGCATCAAGCTACCACGGATATGTTCATTGTTTTCGTTGGTGAAAATTTCGTGATACTCATGACATTTTGCAGCACTGGCTATAACTATAACTGCTAAAACAAGGGGCGAAAAAACTGTCTAGGCTCACAAGCTCTTTGAAGCGAGGGCTCTGGGGCGGTGAACTTGTATGGCGTGCGAGCCCCCGCGCGCCCTCACAAATGTCTGTCAATTGCATGGCGGGTGGCGAGGGTTGCGATTAGGATCATTTGCTCGAAATCTTATGGTATTTTAAATAATCTTTATTTTTTTATTCATTAATTATATTTGTGGCAGTGTTATTTGTCGAAAAGATCACTATTTCAATTTTTGTGGATTTTTTCAAATTAAAATGTCAAAATTCAGGTGTTTAGTATGCTACAATTTTGCACTGTGTTACCTGCTCTCGGAGTGATATACAGGCGGTCCTCGAGATACACGGTTAATGGGGACCGAAAATGGCCGCAAAATACCGCGTATCTCGAATTTCCGCGTAACTAGAATCTCATAATTTTCAGCCAAAATATCACTAATCTTCATGTAATTTGGCAAGTAGGTGTTGGTTTTAGGCACCAAATTAATTATTTGATATGTTTCTTCTGTTTCTACTAAGCCGGTCTCATGGTACAGTCGTCAACTCGTACGACTTAACAACATGCCCGTCATGGGTTCAAACCCCAAATAGACCGTGCCGCCATGCGTAGGACTGACTATCCTGCTATGGGGGGAAATCAATAAGTCACTGAAAGCCAACCCCACAAGTGTGTTGGCAGGCCTTGACCGGCATCGGTTGTTGAGCCAAAGAAGAAGAAGAAGATGTTTCTACTGTATTGAACAGTTTTAAACCTTTTGAAACCTTTTGCTCAAAGGACTGTCAAATTTAGAAAACCGCGTATCTCCGAATCCGCGTATAAGAGGTACCGTGTATCTCGGGGACCGCCTGTACGGGCAACGTCCCTCGGCCTTTACAATTTGGAAACGTGATATCTACTGAACCTACTTGTACCTTTCACGGTAAGGAAAAGCGGGGCAAAATAGGCATATTTAGTAATTTACTGAATATTCTTTTGAATATGCCACAAATTACAAATTTTCTTTCATTATTGTATGCCTCCACCCTTTATATATGGATTAAAATTGCCAAAGGGAATGAAACTACTTAAAATCATGAAAACAGTGTAAAATAAAAGTTAATATTTTACGAGAAGCTATTTTGACACGCGGGGTAAAATGGGCATAGCCCTGCCCGGCAGGCAATTGACGTTTCATACTAGGGCGAAGGGTGTTGAAACGCATGGAAGAGCAGGAAGAAACACGGACGAGCGCTGATGAACTGCAACTGTGTGCGTGCAACAGCAGAAAACGGCATGTGACGACGTACAGTGTGTGGATGTGTGTGTGTAATTTTAGGCAGCGAAGATGGATCGAGGTTATGTTTACAATGTGAAAGAGTTTGATGCAGAAGCGTCTTTAAAATAAACATGTATTTTAGTTGCATATTTTTAGTGTTAAAGTTTGTAATGTGAACTTAAAAGTAATGACCAATGGTGCTATTCACTTGTGTGCTGTTGGCGAATATTGAAGCGTTGAAATATTGAAGCTTCCTATGTTAGTTTGTTGTGCTTAGTGTGAAGCAAAAATGTGTGCTAAAGTGTTATAAATTAGAAATATGTAAACGTATCCGTCTAGTGTTCGGTTGTACCCATCTAATTTTCCATATTTTTGGGTGTCCTTATCGTTCACCAGGAGAAAACGATAGATGGAGGTTAGATACGTGCAGATATTTGCCTCCGCAGGAAGGTATGTTAATTAAAGTTGTTGTATTTGTAATTTTTCATTAAGCTGAAATTAAATAACTAATCGAATAAAATTAACCGTTTAACATTACGAATAATCGATGTTATCAGTGTTCTTCAGGAGTGTTCCAAGCTGTCCGAAGACACACAAATCCGATTCACCATCCGATTCGTATGCACCCAGCGGATTTCATGCGAAGGATATTGGAAAGCCATCAAAGAAGTGGGCATGATGGTAAGGAAACTTTGATTCTTTTTACTTTTAGATTTCTCATCCATATTTTTGTTTGCAACCTTGGATCGTCGTCGCGGGTCTTATGGGAACTGCGCTATCAGAGCAACAACCGGATGAGCATTTTGTTCCAGGTGGAAATCATCTCAAGTTTGGGAATTGAAGCGAGTTACGGCACACTGTGAACATCGTTGTAAACAATCGATGGTAACATTTATGTATAGCTTATGAATGCATGTGTTTATCTAATTATTCATTAATTCGTTTATTTATTAATTTGAGCATTAGCGCTCCATCGACGTATGTTGTTTGTTGTTCTTTTAAGAAAATTCCTCCAACTGAACAGCCTGGCCTTTCTCGGGTTTAGTTGTTGTTGCTTCACCGCGACGATTGACACCACAGTTTGCTATGGTCGCATTGTCGTCGTGTAATCGTGTTATTGCTGTTAACGCACTATGTTTATATCTTTTAAGATACAACAGCATTATTTATTTTGCGGAATATCGTTAGCGTTGTTCCTCCTCGGTCAAACGTTTGACAGTGGGCAATAAAGTACAATAAATGATAGGAGCAAAAACGCGATGGCTGTTAGTGATTTGCAAAATGAAACCAACTGCCATTTTACATTTTTTTATCTTAAACAAGCATTGCCCCTGAAAGCTACCAAAGCAAATGTGTATTACGTACCACTAGCTGTGTGATAGGTACAATAAAAGGTACAATTTTTTATTTAATTTGTATAATTAGAAAAGAATAGATAAAAGGTGATTGATAAATATAGTATCAATAGGACATTGCAATTAATAAAAATGGAAAAGCAATGTGTTTATCAATAAATAATATGTAATATATAAACAGCAACTATAAATAGGTAGAGCAATTTAACAAAATAAATAGATAGGAGATAGACTTAAATAAGCACTGTATTTGGGCAGTTACTAAAAGCTATTTTTTCAATACGATCTTTCCCAGCTACACCGTGCAAGAAAAGTCCTATCAAACATCACGTCTAAAGCCTCCTGTTGTTGGCATCCTGGCTGCTGATATCTGCATCTATTATTTAAGTATAACTGCAAAATGTAAAATCATCTCCAGCTATTTTTGCTAAAAATGCATCAAACTGTTGTTCATTTCCGATTTTTTAAATTGCTAAACTCTCCGCTTTTCTTCTTATACCCTTCATAGGATTCAGTATTGTAGACTGCTCATTTTAAATCACCATTATCTGTGCGCTGTGTGCATCTATTTTCATCAACAGCATCCGACAACGAAGGCAGCAGCTTCCATAATACTCTGTAGAAGTAATTGAAAGGACTGCTTGATTTGCTCCTGCTGCAGCCTGGTGTTCATCGTCGGTGATCATCATTATTGCAGCCGCTATCACCGATGCAGAAGCACTGGTGGGTAAATGTTGTCTTACAACAGCGGTCATCATACCACGCAGATTCTTCGGAGCATGATCTTCGGCAAGCGATGCAATCGATGGTACTGCAGATCCCGTCAATGCCTGTTGTCTACCGATCTTCATACCTGATTCATGCGGTAGAGCATCAGCAACCGGTACCACTGATGGCGCAGCAGTACTAGTTGACGGTTGCTGTCCATGTTGCTGGCCTAACGGACGGAATGGTGCAGGAACACCAGGTAATGTTGACCGATGATGATTATTATCACCGGCATTCGAGACCAGCGCTGACACTGCATCCGTTACCTTGAGCTGTTCAACAACACGGACTGGCATTCTTTGTTGACTCGCGCTGACCGACCACTGAATCCACCGATGGCACTGCACTTGTTGTCGGAAGTTGTCGAACAACACGGACCGGCAATCTGGGAGGACGGAAGGCACGTGGAATGGCAACCGGAACCACCGATGGCACTGCACTTGTCGTGGGAAGTTGTCCAACAACACGGACTGGTACATCTGACTGACGAAACGATTACACATCCGCAATGGCCCAAGGCATCACTTGTAAAGAAAGTGGCACTTGAGACTCTTCCACAACTTCCTTTTATACTGTATTTCGAGTTGCCAGTGCGCAGACTTATGAATGAGTGGGAGGAGTCTAAGGACTTGTGAAGAAGGAATAGGATATGGTGTGGTTTCGATGATTATTGTGCCTGTTGCTTGTACTACCGAATGTCGTCAAGCTACTCATCACATACCCGTGTTTTATGTACCCATTCTGGGTGTTTCCGGGTTACTCGCCATCGCGCTGTAGTCGGATCATACTGCACCTGTCCTGATTCGATTAACGCCACCGCAAAGACAAAATTAGAGCACGCGTTTGTATTCCTCATCCTCCGGCACCGTCTGGAGAATGTGGGAGTCACTGCTCTATAAAAACCACCGGACCACAAACTGGAAACAGCGGAAAACCCCGTGGGTCACCGGGCACCAACATGCATATCGGCTGAAACTTGGATCCATGCTAAATTGAAGCAAAGTTGAAGTAAGTCTGACAGTATCTAAAGTAATAGAAAGACAGTTTGATAAACTGGTTAACAATGTTTATTTTTTCATTTCAGCTAATATGCCGTGCGAAAAAGCAAAATAATTATTTCATTTTAATGTTTATTAAGCTAAACCGACATTATATTTTTCATCTAAAACGTTATTGTTGTGTATTTTCTAATCGCGTTTAGGCGTCGTGTATCAGATCGCAACTGCTAATAATTTCGTCGTGTGAGGCGGACTGTTATGGATGTACCAAATCTTCAGTGATGATGAATGCGTTCATGCATCTACGAGCCGGTAACTGGCGGTATCCAGATCATCGTCGTACTGTTAGCTTACCTAAGCTACCGAAATTAGCGACAGTGTAAAATGTAAGAGAAAGACAAATTGACGATTGAAGTAATATAATTAGAATTAATGGTTTACATGGATTGCGCTCCACTAACAATATTTTTCTCTTATATTGTCTATTTCAGCTGTGCTGTGAGAATTACAGCTGCCGTACGAAGCGCAGCATATTGGAGCAAGCCCAATCGGACAGCAACCACCTGGAGCAAACGTACGCCGGACGAATGGACGTGGTAGACGCGTTATGATTGCAAGGCGATACTTGCGCTCTGAAAATGCTAGCACAGAGGTACGTTCCGAGAGTGTAAAAACATGCCGGGCCCACAGGGCAACACGCAACAACCGCGCTCAAATCTATGGCATAGTATTGGGTGTTAGCTCGTCCGCTAGCACTGGCTACACTGGTGCGGGTAGGAAGCGTGCAAATGAAAAATATGTAAAAATGTCGCCATTATTTCTTTGTACATAGAAGAAACGATCGCGAACGATCAGCATGAAATGCACTTGACTTATATTATTCTTCTTTCTTTAGTTTCAGATAAACCGTTCTCATCAATGCCACACCATGTACGGTCGGTTAGTTACACTTCATCACGAAGGACAATCACATCTCGGTAACGGAATGCTGCCAACACGATGAAGCTGGCTTAGTCCTCGATGACGACAACAAATTGTTTGAACATGTTTAATAAAACAAACATGTTGTTTTGGTTTCTCATAGTTAATGGTAATGTATTGCATTCTCAACGCTTAATTTATGTGAAACGCAAATAACTTTCTTTACTAAATTTATGTTTTATGTTTTAATTTAATTACAGGTGAATGCTGCAAATCTCCGTAATAATCGTTTTCGTGCGCTGAATAAGGTTTGTATGAAAAATAGTGTATTTTTAGAATAATTAATTTTCAATAAAGTAACGGTCAATTTGAAAATATGCTGTGTTGATATACAACCCGAATGAAAGAAATATACGGATAAGCGAATGTAAACAATACACGAAAGAACGGGAGGTCCGTTTCATCCGTACCCCCCCACGCCCAATTATGTCTTCCGTTGGGCGCCTGAGCCATGCACGGTTGGGCGCCCGTTTCTCCTCCTCCGGCGCCGTCAGTTTAGCTGTCAATTGCCTGCCGGGTGGGGTAAAATGGGCATATGTAAATAAACTGTGAAACGTCAAAACATTAGGGCAATATGAGGCGCACAACAATTGCGCTTAGGTAATGGTCTATGCTTTAGCGCACGTTTTATAAAATGTATTCTTGTATCTTTTGTTTTGTTGTTCAGGAAAGCCCTTAAAATTCTTCCAAAAATATGTTACCAAAATTAAAACAGTTTTTACGCGTTCAGGGTAAGTGTACCAATTATGTCTATATTATGTCATCAAGATACCGTTCGATTAAAAATTGCATCTCAGGTTACCAATTATGGCGACAGTGTTCCTAGCAATTCGCTATAGCTGTACTAATTGTGGTTGTAAGCCAAAACTCGTAGTAACTTACAGCAAAAGTCAATTTGTGACATTGCTTTAACACGAATCAAGTACTAATAAGTTCACTGCAGATAAATAAGCAAGTGAACACCATTAAAAAAGTAAAATTAACAGTCTCAAATATCCGTTTAGTATCACTCGCTGCATTGATATCCACGCTCAATTAATCGCAGAATTGATGGACCGATAGAATAATTTACCCCCCTCCACTCCCCGGTACCAAAATCCATGCGATTTTTCTCAAACGGATTGATTAACACTTTGACCGCCGGCCTGACGTCACAGTTTTTGAGTGTGCACGTAGCGCATGGCAAGAGAGCGATGAGAGCGACAGTTTCTCGTGCCATTGTTATCACTCTTTTGTTTCATGGCGATAAGCGGCGTAGCACATGTCGTTCTCGTTCTCTCTTTCCTACCTCGTTTGTTCTCGAGAGCAGTGTTGTGAATTGTCGACATTTTTTTATGATATTCGCAGTAAGCGGCTGTCAAAATCATTTTTCGTTCATGATATTCATGGTTACCATGACACGACTTTTCAACAGCAACAATCATTTGTGCAATAACAATCAATGCTTTTGCGATGACATGATTGCAAAAAGAGTAGAATGAATGTCATTTGACATTTTTTTGCTCGATACAAATCGCTGAAATGTGATGTCGGCTGTAGGTGTTCACATAAAATTTTAAAAATTTTATCTTTTAACTTTCCCAGTGTAAGCTTTTAACATAGCATCGATTACATTAATTTTACAGATTGGTACATTTTTCAGGCATTACAAAACAATTTATTGACTGGAATTTAAAGGAACTTGGGTACAGAAATCCACGAAATGTTGCTTATAAAACTGCTTGGTAGTTTGTTGGATAACACAAACAGCACCCACTTTCAAGATTCCCTGCCAACATGGCATGGCCCCGTATAAAACAAAGAATACATGGAAGTGTTTTTCAAGGTTTTTCAACTTTGAATTTTTCATTCCTTTCTGATTTTTCTTTTTTATCTTTGAAAAGTGGTTTGTTAAAATATATGTGTGTTGTAATTAAATGTTAGCGTGAGTTTAAGCTTACATTTGCATTTTTTGGACTTGCCGGTTAAAAAAATGTTCTAGGAGGGTTCGTTATATTTTTATTTTATGATGCCGATATTGAAAAAGATTTCCTACCGAATGAAATTCTTATGTAACAAAGGCCAATTCAATTAAAAAATGTTTTTATTTATTTTTTATTGTTATACTTATACTGTTATATTTTTTCATTATATTAAGTGTAACAATATTAAACCCCAATTAAAACCCCCTTAAAGTAATTAAATATCTTCCTTATTCCATTCATATAAATCAGGTAGAATTTTTTCAAGCAAGGGCTGGTTCAGCTTGATCAGTAAAATGTTTTCCAACGTATCATCGTTCATTCTGGTCCGTTTATCAGATAAAACCAAACCAAGTGCGCTAAAAGCACGCTCCACAGATACCTGGTTTGATGGTACTGACAAAAGTAATGTCTCTACTTCATATAGTTCAGGATGAGTGGATTTTTGCATTAACCAAAAATTCCAAACATCAAAATGCGAGTTTTGATGGGCTTCTGCGTCCAATGATATCAGCTGCCGTAGAATCTTGTTCGCGCTCGTTTGTATTTCTTCAGCATTTTGTTCTGGCAATGATCCTCCGTAAAGTTCAGTAAAATACAAATCAAAATCACTGGAGCTATTTAGTGTCCCATTCGGAGCATTAGATGGTGATGATGATGAAGATGGTTGAACCTTAGCTTTGCATAGATGGATGCGTTCCGATGTAGAGATGATGAAGCTCTATAATTATACGTAAATATCATTTTAATATGGAAACAAAATTAATTTAAATATTAAGTTATTTGTGGTCATCTTGGATCCTCGACACACGTATCAACTTATTGCCTAACGCATAAGACAACTCGATTTGTACTGCTTTAATTTGTGTCACAAACATATTTTTTAAAGGCTAAGCTGGCAACATTAAGTAATTGTAATTAAAATGTAATGTATTAAAGTGTGTAATTAAAATAATAAACTGTGCAAGAAATATACTCCCACCACGTCGTGGCAACACCAAATCTGGCTGGTTCGACGATGAATGCAGACAAGTGACCGAACGTAAGAATACTGCATACCGAGCAATGCAGCAACGGCATAGAACGCGGGCATGCGCAGAGGAATATTCACGGCTCAGACGCGAAGAGAAAAGAGTTCACCGCTCCAAGAAGCATGCTTTGGAAGAGCAAAACATGCGGGAACTCGAGCAAACCAGAGAGGCGTACGGACCGACACGAAAGTTTTACCAAGCGATAGCAGGTCACCGAAACAACGTTGTACCTAAGGTAACCTGCTGTCGCAACAAGGATGGAGATCTGGTCAGTAACCAGTAGGTGGGCTCAGTACTTTGATGAACTACTCAATGACCAGTTTAGCGAACAGCTAGAAGCGCCACTAGCAGATGGTGACATGCTACTGCCACCTAGCATAGAAGAAACACGAAAGGCTATCCGTCGGCTGAAAAATAACAAGGCACCCGGAACCGACGGAATTGCAGCCGAACTGGTCAAGAATGGAGGTGCACGACTAGAAAACGAGATTCATCAAATTGTTACTGAGGTGTGGGATAGCGATTCGATGCCTTGTGATTGGAATCTCGGCATCAACTACCCCTTATACAAGAAGGGAGATAGGTTGGACTGCAACAACTACAGGGGTATTACGGTGTTGAATACCGCCTATAAAATATTCTCCCTGATCCTTCAGGATCGCCTTGTCCCGCACGTCGAAGAGATAGTCGGAAACTATCAAAGAGGATTCCGAAACGGAAAATCAACCACTGATCAGATCTTCACCATGCGGCAGATCTTGGAAAAGATGGCTGAATACAGACACGACACATACCATCTCTTCATAGACTTCAAAGCCGCATATGATAGCATAGCCAGGGTAAAACTGTATGACGCTATGAGCTCTTTTGGAATCCCGGCCAAACTGATAAGGCTAGTTAGAATGACTATGACCAACGTCACATGCCAGGTGAGGGTGGATGGAAAACTCTCAGGACCTTTTGCTACCACCAAGGGTCTGCGCCAGGGGGACGGGCTTGCTTGTCTCTTATTCAACCTGGCGCTAGAGAGGGCCATCCGTGACTCGAGGGTGGAGACTACGGGAATCATCTTCTATAAGTCAACCCAGATCCTGGCATACGCTGATGATATAGACATCATTGGTCTGCGGCTCTCCTATGTAGCAGAAGCCTACCAAGGGATCGAGCAGGCGGCAGAGAGCCTCGGATTGCAGATAAACGAGGCAAAGACCAAACTGATGGTGGCAACATCAGCGGGCCTACCAATAAATAATCAGAATCTACGTAGGCGTGACGTGCAGATAGGTGAACGCACTTTTGAAGTCGTTCCACAATTCACCTATCTTGGGTCAAAGGTCAGCAACGACAACAGCATGGAAGCTGAGTTGCGCGCAAGGATGCTGGCTGCCAACCGGTCATTCTACAGCCTGAAAAATCAGTTCACCTCAAAGAACCTGTCGCGACGGACGAAGCTGGGACTATATAGTACCTATATAGTACCAGTACTCACATACGCCTCTGAGACATGGACACTGTCCAAATCTGACGAAACCCTCTTAGCCGCGTTCGAGAGGAAGATGCTCAGAAGGATACTTGGCCCCGTATGTGTGGAAGGACAATGGAGGAGCCGCTATAATGACGAGCTATACGAGATGTACGGCGACCTCACTGTCGTACAGCGTATAAAGCTCGCCAGGCTCCGGTGGGCTGGCCATGTTATACGCATGGAAACGGACGACCCAGCCCGTAAAGTCTTTTTAGGCCGTCCACAAGGACAGAGGCCCAAATTGAGGTGGCAAGATGGCGTGGAGGCGTCCGCCATTAAGGCCGGGATAACGGACTGGCAGACGAAGGCGCGAGACCGTGAGCGGTTTCGGACACTCCTGAGGCAGGCCAAGACCGCAAAGCGGTTGTAGTGCCGGATAAGTAAGTAAGTAAGTAAGTAATTAAAATGTTGTTTTATGTAATGTAGAATGTAGAAATTAGAATGAAGTCTGAAATATGTTACGCACGCGAATTTCTTCTTTTTCTTCTTGATTAAAAAATTTAGAGTTCAAATAATTGAATCTTGGGTCAAGTAGAAGCGCGGCCTTAAAAACAATACTTTCTTTAAGATTTTTTAACCGATTTTTAAGGGCTTTTGTAAGCGGTTCAACGAAACGATTTCCTGGAATTGAACCGACTTTCAAAATGGTCTTCATCCAGGATAGATAAAAATCGTTCAGTGATGTATGTTTGACTTGCATGGCTTTTGTTGAAATATAGACAGGCTCAAACGCCGCTTCATATTCTTTTATAAAATCTCATTGTTCTGTTAAATCTGAAAAAAAATGAAATGTTGAGGTATTGAAAAACTTTTTCGTTTATATAATAAATCTCACCTAATTACGAATGCTGCTGACCCAGTTCGTTGAAGAAATCCTCCTGTTTAAAAAAATGGTTCAACATTTCGAAAATTCCTCCCCACCTGGTTTTTGAGTAGAGCGGTGGGAGAGATTCATTGTTAAAAACAGTCTTGTACATAATTTTCCGGCAGTTATTTGATACTGCAGTACATTTACGAATCTCTCCATCGAATGTCTTGACCACATCTACTACCGAAAGCTGCATGGTATGAACGGCACATCTCACAAGAGTGATATATTGGTAAAATTCTTTTTCAATGGCTTCTGTCAAATCTAAATAATGTTTCGGAACTGAACAGTTTTCTTCGTCCTCAAGTGGGTTGAACATGACCTGGTCATCTGATTGAAGATGCTTAACGGCAGCGATCATGTTCGCACCATTATCACAGGTGACCGTGAAAATTTGTTCTAATAAAATTTCGTATTCAGATCGTATCGTTTCGTATGTCGATCTTTGTTTTCAAAAATTTTCCGGTGTGTCTATTATTCAGCTCAACCATTCCCATTGAATTTAGTTTAAACAAAGAGTTATTCATACTTCATCAAAACTTTCACGATAGGTAAAACATGAAATTCGCTGCAAATCGCATGCGTGTTTTTAAAAAGATTAACTTGAGAATGAGGATTATTACCAATTGTATAAATGACGACATCCTTTTGTAGTTCACAATAATATTGGATGTTGATCCCCAATATGTGGCGTCCAAGACGAGTTGCGCAGTCAATTTTCAAGCATAAGAGTTTTCCTTTCAAAATTGTGGTAAGTTCCTGGCGAATTTTTCGAGCAGCAGCTCCAAGATGACAAACAATATTAGATCGGTTGAGGTTCATCTTCAACGCATCACAAATAGGTTTCAGGATCAACCCTAAGCCGTCCCATTCGACGCACATCATAGGTACGTTATGGCAACATATTAGCTTCATCATACCTTTAGAAACGACAATTTAGAGAGCGTTTAATATTTAAATAACATTTAGTTAATACTTATTGTTATTAATAAAGCTTGAGTAAATATTATTTGACGTAATCGCCACAAAAAAAATTAAATATATTAAATACCTTCCAGGAGCTTTTGCCGGTCAATGGCTACCGAAACTTTGGAATCTTTCCTCTTCTTTATGGGGACTTCACCGTCCTCTTGCAGCAATCCTCGGGATTTTGCCAAATCTGGGTGCACCGATCGTATATGGCGTATAAAATTACCCGGCTCATATTTTTCATTCTTTTGCCTATATTTACAACCATTTACTTCGTCGATAGTACAAACGAAGTGTCCATTTTCGAAACCCACACAACCTTCTGCTATAATTTCACGGAGTTTCCGCTTTTCTCCTGATGTTTTTGACATTTTTATTTAAGAATATTAGAATTGGAATGTGTTTCTTTACTACCTTGTTTCACTCAGAATAAGCTTGTTCTGTTCACTAACGCCACTGATTTTAGGACGACAAACGCAAAGCCAACTGCGTTCAACATGACCTAAGTTGCTTGTATCCCGGGAAAATCACAATCAAATGAATACTCCAAAAAAATATATCATCGTGTCAAATGATATTTTTTTCTATGATTGTCGAACGAAAGCGTGTATCTAAAATGCGTATCATTTTGTAAAATTTTGTGTCGACGACTATCACCGTTCGCAACACTGCTCGAGAGAATCACTGAGCGTCAGATGCAAAGCTGAACGGTGAGCAAAACCGTCATGCGAATTTACATGACACGGCACTTAAAGTGTTAAATGGCACCCGTTTAGACGATCCGATACCCAACCGACATTGTCACGTTGCAACTGGTTTTTTTGTATTGAAAAAGTGTTCTCAACCCAACCGGCTTTATCGCGCGATTTTTATGTGTATCTATCATTTTTCTCATTCTAACATTCACAAAACGTTTCATTCTGCCTCGCTCTTCTGGGTGTTGGCCTGTATTTGCTTGCGACTTGGCTGTGTCGCATCAACGATTCCCATGTTTCATTTAGCTTATCCCTTTCCATCGTTTGAGAGAAACTCTTGCGTCTCGTTTTTCTGGGACTTGTCCAATTTCGCTTGCTACACCAATCGTTCACGCAAGCGTTCTCCTCTCGTCCGCTCTTTGTATCATTGTACAGGTTGTTGAGCAGAGTTATAACACAGTGGAATAAAGGAGGAGCAGAAACTAAACAATGAACTTGTATGTAATGTATTTCAAACTAGACTGATCATATTAAACATTTTCTACAGACTACTATGATGTGTTCATTGCACACATGTTGCTTTCTCAACACTCCTCCTCAACGTGTGCCATGAAGCCCTAACATCTCCGTAAATTTTCTTTGTTTCGTTGCTCCTAGTGGTTTCGTTAGAATGTCCGCAACCATCTCTTCCGTGGGACAATATTCAAGCATCATTTTTCTAGATTCACACTGTTGTTTGACAAAGTGTTCTTTTGTTTCAATGTGTTTCTATCGACGATTGGTTCTATCAGAGTTGACGAAACAAAAGCAACTCTGGTTATACTCAAAGATTTTAACGGCTGTTTCAATATGTTCTCCTAAGTCTTTCATCAATCGAGTTAGCCACATTTGTTCATTAGTAGCTTCACTTAAGGAAATATATTCTGATTCCATCGACGATAATGCAATGCTGGTTTGTTTGCGACTGGCCCATGACACAAGTGTCGATTATCTGATTCAAACGGAAATGTGTCAAACAAAATCGCGCTACACGAACTGAAACGAAATCGGTATTATACAAGCTTGTTAGAGACTTCTTTCGTTGACTCGAGACATTGCTATCAAATTGATCTGAAATTGATTTGTTTGTCAAAACAAACTGCAACGCGTAACGCAGGAAGTATCGTACCAATTTAAAATTATTTCTACTGGTGGCATATTATCGTTCTTTAAATCTGTTTGGCAATGTCATAAAAAGTAGCGCTTGTGGTATGATTTTCTTATTTCTGTGTATTTTGTTATTCCTACCCTTTTTCCAGTGAATAATTACATAAAATTACTTTTGAATGTAATTACATGCAATTCGTGTAGTTTAAATATATGTATTTAGTAGTTAAACCGTAAAACAAAACGCTTTCCGTAGCTTTAACCTGACGGAAAGCTGTTGGACAAAAAACGGCCTCCGTTTGAGCCAGGTAATGCAAATGACCTTCGTTCAGTTCGATGTATCAAACCAGAGACAAATCGAGTGCTCTAACCCGAATCATAATAGAAAATGAGCATTTTTGATACTTTTTCTCAAGCAGTTGAGTCACATCATCGGCACTACAGCTCCACTAGCATAGAAAAACATATATCCGGTAGTCGATTTTCTTGTTATAGTATCACCTGCCCAGTCAGCATCAGAATAACCAATCAAATGGCTACCAGCTTTGTTGAAAGTGAGCTTAAAATGTTTAGTTGCTTTTAAATATCTTACAACACGCTTAGCCGCAACCCAGCATGATTCAGTAGGATTACTAACATTACTACCAAGTATTCCCGTACTTACAGCAATATCTGGTCGCGTACACACCGATATGTATAGAAGAGCACCAACTAGACTTCTATATTGAGTAGTGTCTTTCAAAATAGAGCTTGAGTCTTGCTCCTTCAAAAATCCTTCATCCATCGGTGTTTTCGCAGTTTTTGCTTCGCTCAATCCGAACTTACGAATCAATTTTTCAATGTAACCTTCGAGGCTAACGCTGTAGTTACCTTTTTCACATTTAACCTCCATTCCCAGAAAGTAACTAACTGGTCCTAGGTCCGTCATTTCGAAATGTTCGGTTAAAGCGTGATACACAGAATCAATGAGAGTCTCGTCCACAAAACCGACTATCATATCATCCACGCACACTAAAATGTAGACTCTTTTTTCATCTTCAGTTTTATTGTATAAACACTGATCAGCAGCACTTTGTTGGAAGCCAATCTCTAGCAGAACACCGTGCAGTTTCTGGTTCCAACATCGAGCTGATTGTTTCAGACCATAAATACTCTTTTTCAATCGACAAACCAAATGCTCTTTGTCTTTTATCTCATATCCAGGTGGTTGTCGCATAAAAAGCTCCTGATCTAGATTACCATATAAATAGGCCGTTTTAATATCTAAATGCCGTAATTTCATCTGTGTTTTAGAAGCTATAGCGAGCATCATACGAAATGTTGTATGGCTTGTGACCGGAGCAAATACTTGATCATAGTCTTCTCCAAATTGCTGGGAATAGCCTTGCGCCACTAGACGAGCTTTGTGTTTGATTACTTGTCCAGCTGCATTTCTCTTCCACTTAAAAATCCAGCTGCAACCAACAACCTTTCTGCCAGCAGGTAGCTCTACCAATGCATCCCATGTTCCGTTTTCTTCGTGTGATTTCAGTTCATTTATCCATTATCCATATCCATTTTTCGCGCGCTTCACAGACGAAAACTTCTTTAAAATTTCTGGGTTCTTCGTTTTGTTCAGAAGATCCCGCCATATAACTTTCCTCCCTGAATCGAACAGGTGCGATGCCTTTTGTTGTTCGCATGGACCTACGTACACTTTGATGCATTTCAATAGCCCCTGTTTCATCTGATAGTTCGCCATCAGATGCACTGTTATATGGTGTAACATCAAGATCATCTACGGTATCGTTCATGTTCGATTCCCTAATGCTGGAGGATTCAGCAGAAGCCTCCATTTGAACGATGTTTTCTCTCGTGGTAGTTTATTCTGCGCGACATAATGAAGGAGTTGATCCAAGTGGCAGTACCACTACTCATCCTGATGTCGTTGGTTTCGGTTTTGTTCCAATTTTCTCAACCTCGCATTGTTCTAAAAAATTTGCGTCACGACTAATTGTTTGTAATTGTAATTGTTTTCGTCTCCAGGTTTACGAATCGATAGGCCTTCTGATTGTCCGCGTATCCGACGAACACCAACTTTTCAGCCTTTTTATCCAACTTACGCCGTTTTTCTTTAGGAATGTGTATAAAAGCTTCTGAACCAAATACTCGAAGATGTTCATACGAAGGATTCTTTCCGTGCCACATTTCGTAAGGTGTCGATTCCAGTAAGGAGGATGGCAAGCGATTTTGTAAATAATTGGCAGTAGTGATCGCTTCACCCCAGAACACCTTGTCCATGTTCGATTCTGCCAACATGCATCTCATCATTTCAACGAGGTACCGGTTCTTACGTTCAGCCACGCCGTTTTGTTGTGGAGAATATGGGGCAGTTTGTTGATGCACGATGCCGTGATCTACAAAAAATTCCTTTAAAGAATTGCTCCTGTACTCACCACCACCATCCGATCTGATGACTTTCGGATAGTATCCAAACTGTGTTTTCATCATGGCGCAATATTCTCTGATCCGGTTTTCTGTCTCACACTTGTTTTGCAACAGGTAGATAATTGTATACCGACTAAAATCATCAACCATAGTCATACAATATCGGCTTCCTCGGGCTGTTGATACTTCAAACGGTCCTCCCAAGTCCGTATGTATCAGTTCGCCAACACCAGATGTCCTTGAAGATGAAGAACTTGGGAAAGGATCACGGCTCATCTTCCCTTCACAGCATGATCCACAAATGGATTTAATATGACATCGGTTGATGTTCAAGCCGCTTCCCAAATTGTTCCGCGCAATCTTCATTATGGCTTCTATGTCACGATGGCCAAATCGACGATGCTATAGGTGTATACAGGAAGCTTCATGGTTTTTATCTACCAACATGGCTTGTTCAGTCTGTTTTAGATAATACAGACCACCTTTACGTTCACCAATCAGCAATACTTGTTTTCCTTTCAGGACACGACATCCAAACCTATCGAAAAACACTTCGAATCCATTATCGGTAATTTTACTTACAGATAATAGGTTTGTCGTCAAAGATGATACATGACACACCTTTTCCAAGGAAACTTTCTTGCGTTTTCCGTTTCCATCCATGGAAAACAATTAGCAGCTTCCGACACCAGCTGACTTGATGGAATCTCCGTTCGCTAATGAAATCGAGGATTGCATACACACTTTGACAGTTGTCCACATAGCGTGTCTACTGCTATCGCTCCGCATTTGTCCGCTATTTTATTGGTGTAATCTGGTTTTGCTCTAGTCAACACTAGTTTAGTTGTGTCCATTAGTGAAGTCTCGTGACCCTGCCATCGTGTTCCTGACGACATCCACCGTGTTCGCGATATATTTGGCTTCTATTTGTGGCTCCTTCGACGTTCATCTACAGCGGCATCTAAAATGGAGGATGTGTGTTATGCATGTTCTGAAGCACTGGGCCCGGTTGAAGGGTCAATTACGTGCCTATATTGTGAGGGTACATACCATCTGGCGTGCACCAAGGTTCCTATATCGGTCATCGACGAAGTGAAACGGATGGCTTCCCTGCACTGGAGTTGCATTGGGTGTACTAACGCCATCGGGAATCCGCGCAGCAAGGCGATCAAGGGCATAGGTATGCAGGTTGGGTTTCAGGCAGCCCTCACAGCTGCTGTTGATGCCATGAAGGCTAGCTTGGTCCCACCGGTAATACAGGAGATTCGGGATGGCTTTGCCGGAATCGCCACGGCCCATTCGGCATCCTTGCAACATAGCAATCAATTGCTCCCAGATGCACTACCAAACGGAAAAAGACAAAGATTATTTCGTGATGCAGTTGCATCCTCAGATGCCGTGTTTGTTGACAGTGCAGCAATCTCAAACGTCACAAATACCAACAACACTCACCGGATCGATCGTCCTTCACTACCACCAATAATAACAGGTACTAATACAACCTCCGCTTCAATACCAACTGTTTCACAGACACCAAGAACCGATTATTTATGGCTGCATCTTTCAAGGTTGGCTGCGTCCGTCACCATAGAGCAAGTTGTCTCGTTGGTGTGTTTGCAGTTGGACACTGCAGACGTAATTGCTTTTAGTCTGCTAAAAGCAGGAACGGTTCCTAGCCCATTCCTAGCCCTTCGTAGTAAGGCACTTAACGCAGTCTCCTGGCCGGTCGGGCTCGGTGTGCGTGAGTTCATCTCGCTCCCGCCGCGATCTCTACATTCACGCACACAACACACGAACACGTACCGCAACAACCCCGTACTCAGCAGACACCGGGACCACTACAACCTCGCACTCAACACTCACCGGCACCACAGCAGCCTTGTACCCAACACAATAATCCCCACAATAATCCATACTCACCTGTACATATCCATGAACCCGCACCAACACAAACTGAACAATCACCAACCGATATGAACTGCACTCTCCCTTCACCCACTCTTCCGTCCACGTCACGTTCAAAACACTTAAAACTACACTGCTTCAGTTTTTTTCCGAAGTAACCGCACTACAGCAGCGCAGCCATATTTTGCGCATACGGCTCGAGCAAATCCTTCGACAACAAACACAATACACTCACCTTCTACGATAAGCTTGCTAAAATGCAACACCCCAGCGCCTACTAACACTATGCAACAAGCACCCACTGATCGAGCGGCTTGTATCACTGTGTACTATCAGAATGTGCGTGGCCTGCGTTCTAAAGCCGATGAGTTCCGTTTGTCGGTTCTTGAGACGGAATACGATATATTGGTACTCACTGAAACTTGGCTCGATCCCTGTATTCCCACCGCTCTCCTGCTAGGAGATGAGTATCGTGTTTACCGATGCGACCGGGATGCCACTAACAGCTCTCACTCTCGTGGAGGTGGTGTTTTAATTGCATGCAACGTTTCTCTTCTCTCTTATGTGCTTCCTACGTTGCCGCAACTGTTAGAATTCACTTGCGTATGTATTCAGTTATGTGACCACCGTTTGTTTATTGCCGCTGCCTACCTGCCTCCTAACCATAGCATGAATGAGGAGAAAATAAGTGCATTGATCGACTTCGTTGCTAATATCTGCACTACTCTTGGTCCGAGAGACAGATTCATGCTTATTGGTGATTTCAACCAGTCTACGCTATCCTGGACATCGGCTTCAGAGGAAAATGGAGCTGCTTTTGATTTCTATGAGCCTCATGCACGCTCTGCGCGCAGTGTCCAATTCGTTGATGGTTTGCATCAGAGTGGACTATACCAGCTTAACTTCAATACTAACTCATCGGGGCGAATACTTGACCTAATTTACGCAAATTGGCCAGCTGCATCTACATGTTCTTCAATACGTGTCTGTGAATATCCCCTTACTACTATCGACGAACACCACCCTCCGCTTGACTTTGATCTGGACAACGTAGCCCCAGTTACGATCGCTACAGCCATTGATGCTGATAAAAGGCTGAATTATGCTCGTGTTGACCTTCCAAAATTGGAGCGATTTATTTTATCTTTTGACAATTCTTTTAACTGTTCGGACTATTCAACCATTGACGATGCCACAAAAGCTTTTTGTGAGTTCATGAGATCTGCTATATGTGAATGCACTCCTGTTAAATTCCTCGTCGTGGGCCACCATGGGCTGATCGCACACTAAATGCATTAAAAAAGGAAAAAAGAAAGCCTATTCTGATCAACGAGCAGAACGAAACAGCACGTCACGTCTTTACTACAACAGAGTTCATTCTCTCTATCGCCGATATAATAGATCCTGTCACCAAAGTTATTTGAAAAAAAAAACAACTGCACGTTCCCTCTGCAAGTACCCTAGGCGCTTTTGGAGTTATATGGACAAAAAACGAAAATCTGCTGGGCTACCAAGCATTATACGTTATGACGGTGACAGTGCCTGTTCCCTGCCAGAAATGTGTAAATTGTTTGCCTTGCGCTTCAAGGACAACTTCGCTTCCCAAACTACTGGTCCAGAAGATGTGGCCGATGCTCTCTCTAACACACCTGTTGGTGCACTACTCCCTATGCTACCAGTCATCACCGTCGATACGAACACCTCTGCCATCAAACGTGTCAAATCCTCATATACTCCTGGCCCAGATGGTATACCGGCCGTTATCCTAAAGTGGTGTGCTTCTGCGCTTGCTCCCACGCTGATGAAGATTTTTAAGGAGTCCCTGAGATGTGGAACCTTTCCTGCCACTTGGAAATCTTCCTGGATGACACCCATCTACAAGAAGGGCTGTAAGAATGGTGCTGTAAACTATCGTGGCATAACCTCACTCAGCGTGTGTGCAAATGTGTTTGAAATGCTAATCTACGAGCCATTGTTGGCCTCGGCCTGCAACTATATTAGTGTGAATCAACATGGTTTTGTACCCAGGCGATCTACAACGACTAATCTACTAGAATTTGTTAGCAAATGCCATAAATCTATCGATACCGGTTTACAACTAGATGCTATTTATACGGATATCAAGGCAGCATTCGACAGTGTATCGTACTCCATCTTGCTTGCGAAACTCGACTTACTTGGTCTCCCAAACCCTATGATAATGTGGCTTAGATCGTACCTTACAGATCGTCAATATTCTGTGAAGTTAGGCCCGTACATGTCAAGTCCAGTGCATGCATCTTCTGGAGTCCCGCAGGGCAGCAACCTGGATCCTTTGCTGTTCCTTCTTTTCATCAACGACGCGACGTTGATCCTTCCGGCTGATAATCACCTACTGTACGCAGATGACGCGAAAATTTTTCGTGTTATTCGTGAACCAGAAGACCACGCCCGACTGCAAACTTCTTTGCATGAGTTCCAGTGTTGGTGCAACCGTAATGCTTTATCCCTATGCACAGATAAATGTGAAGCCATCACTTTCAGTCGTTCTCGCTGCCCATTATTGTATGAATATGCGCTTGATGGACAGTCTTTGGCGCGAAAACAATGTGTTAAGGATCTAGGTGTTTTGCTCGATATAAAACTATCATTTAAGGATCAACTGGATCACGTAGTAGCCACCAGCAACAGAATGCTAGGTCTAGTTATCAATATGACTCGCGAGCTTAATGATATACCTTGCACCAAGGCGCTCTATTGCTCACTTATCCGGTCGTTGATGGAATATGCAAATATCGTTTGGTGGCCAACTGCAGCGCGTCCATTAGCTCGATTTGAATCAATCCAGCACAAAATTTCACGATTTGCACTTCGCTCATGGAACCAAAGGCTCGATAACCGAACTAGATGTTTACTACTCGGGCTACCCACCCTAAGTGAGCGAATACGAAAAGCCAGGTTGTCGTTCATCACGGGACTTCTCGACGGCCGTATTGACTCTCCGTCACATCTGGCTGCCATCAACCTGTACGTTCCTGCCAGGCCGCTCCAAACTCGGGCAATGGTGGCCCTCGACGACCATAGAACGCAATTTGGCTCCTCTGATCCGTTCCTTCTCATGTGCCGTGCTTTCAACGCAGTCAGCGACGCTTTTGACCCGAGGATTTCGCCAACTGAGCTTAATGATCGTGTTTCTGTGTTAAATTTGGTTCCATAGTGCACACTTTTATGTTCTATGTTATTGTAATCCACTGTAAAGAACTAATTGTTAAACATTGCTAAAATGGTTCGAGAGGGCATTATTGTCCATCGATAGACAAATAAACATAAACATCTATTAATTTCAAAATAGACGTATCGTTCGTCATATTCCTGCCTTCGTTCCTATCCTGTTCTGTTGTTTTCGGCACTCCTAGGGTTAGAGGGAAATATTAACTATTTGCTAACAGCTGTTCTATTTAACGCGAAGCACAATACTTACCAACCATTGAATATTGTTGCTATCGTGGTCCGTGCTCACTTCCGTTCGTGCATGTGTTACGATTTGCTATAGAAAACGAAATTGATTTGATATTATCAATTATTAATACCATTCAGTTTGATAAAGATTGATATAACCCTCTATTAAAGGCTGTACTTACCAAATAGTTTTTCCGTACTGGTACCACGAGAGAAAAAAACGAGCACGCATCAACGCGTCCTCCCAAGGAAACATTTTGGACCTAGCTTGAACAAAAACTGGGCTGTCTTGCTCTATCTTCTATATGCAGCGTTTTTCTCTGTGCTCTTCTCTTCCTCTTCTCCCCCTCGTTCGTACTCCCTTCTTCCATCGATCCGATGCGCGATTCCTGATTCGACCGCGCAATAACATTTGTAAGGTTCCGCCGCAATGAGATACTGTACGGAAATATACAAAGTATTTCCATTTAGCATCCGTGGTCCACACCGAACGCCGATAAACCAACACCACCGCCGCCTTCTATCAAATTCTCGATACTGGCGTGACGGTGTCTGGTGTCTCCCATCACAGTAATTATATGTAAACCACTTGCAACATCTCCCCTTTTCCCCTCTCCTAGAAACTCATATAAACAACATTAGTGAGAGAATGGGAAGAGAGGGAGGGAGGAGCTTCAGCTTTTTGCTTTCTCTCAAAAAACAAGTCCAAAATTGTCTGTGGACGGCCTAAAAAGACTTTACGGGCTGGGTCGTCCGTTTCCATGCGTACAACATGGCCAGCCAACCGGAGCCTGGCGAGCTTGATACGCTGTACGACAGTGAGGTCGCCGTACATCTCGTATAGCTCGTCATTATAGCGGCTCCTCCATTGTCCTTCCACACATACGGGGCCAAGTATCCTTCTGAGCATCTTCCTCTCGAACGCGGCTAAGAGGGTTTCGTCAGATTTGGACAGTGTCCATGTCTCAGAGGCGTATGTGAGTACTGGTACTATATAGGTACTATATAGTCCCAACTTCGTCCGTCGCGGCAGGTTCTTTGAGGTGTAATGATTTTTCAGGCTGTAGAATGACCGGTTGGCAGCCAGCATCCTTGCGCGTAACTCAGCTTCCATGCTGTTGTCGTTGCTGACCTTTGACCCAAGATAGGTGAATTGTAGGACGACACTTCAAAAGTGCGTTCATCTATCTGCACGCCACACCTACGTAGATTCTGATTATTTATTGGTAGGCCCGCTGATGTTGCCACCATCAGTTTGGTCTTTGCCTCGTTATCTGCAATCCGAGGCTCTCTGCCGCCTGCTCGATCCCTTGGTAGGCTTCTGCTACATAGGAGCCGCAGACCAATGATGTCTATATCATCAGCGTATGCCAGGATCTGGGTTGACTTATAGAAGATGATTCCCGTAGTCTCCACCCTCGAGTCACGGATGGCCCTCTCTAGCGCCAGGTTGAATAAGAGACAAGCAAGCCCGTCCCCCTGGCGCAGACCCTTGGTGGTAGCAAAAGGTCCTGAGAGTTTTCCATCCACCCTCACCTGGCATGTGACGTTGGTCATAGTCATTCTAACTAGCCTTATCAGTTTGGCCGGATTCCAAAAGAGCTCATAGCGTCATACAGTTTTACCCTGGCTATGCTATCATATGCGGCTTTGAAGTCAATGAAGAGATGGTATGTGTCGTGTCTGTATTCAGCCATCTTTTCCAAGATCTGCCGCATGGTGAAGATCTGATCAGTGGTTGATTTTCCGTTTCGGAATCCTCTTTGATAGTTTCCGACTATCTCTTCGGCGTGCGGGACAAGGCGATCCTGAAGGATCAGGGAGAATATCCGCCATAGTCGAGCGGAAGCGATTTTTTTCCGAATTGAGAGTAAGCGCGCGCAGCGCTCTCTCGCTTCTCCTTCAAATTACACGGGGCGCTCTCGCGATACAAATCAGCTGATCAGCTGATACCCTCTCCCTCCCGTTTTTTTCCTCTCGCACTGCGCTGGATGCGTGGATCAGCTGTTCTTGCTCTCTCGCGTTCCCTACAGGCAAAGAGAGAGAAATTTACATGCGAGGGGCATGTAGAACAGGGGGAAGGGGTTCGGTCGATTTTGTATTGGCCGCCATAGTCGAGCGGAAGCGATTTTTTTCCGAATTGAGAGTAAGCGCGCGCAGCGCTCTCTCGCTTGCCTTCAAATTACACGGGGCGCTCTCGCGATACAAAACAGCTGATCAGCTGATACCCCCTCCCTCCCGTTTTTCCTCTCCCGCTGCGCTGGATGCGCGGATCAGCTGTTCCTGCTCTCTCGCGTTTCTTTCGGTTTGCGCTGCGCTGTTGCCGCACTTGCGCGCTGCGCTGAACACCCCCTCCCGCGCGTTCTTTTCGGTTTGCGCTGCGCTGTTGCCGCACTTTGCGCGTAGCGCTGGACACCCCCTCCCCTAGTTTCTTTCGTTGCGCGTTGTGCGCTGTGCGCTTTCGTTCACTTTGATTTGCAGCGCAATAAAATCGCATGCATCGAAATAAAACTTAAACACATCAAGCTCGGTTGATATTTTAACACTTTATTGAAACTTAAGGCACAGATCCAACATCGCTAACCACAATCGCTTGCCACAAAACCACACATATTTTTTATTATAAATAATAAAAAAGTCGTCACTTCAAGCACCCGCCTCACTGCCTGTATGTTGTGTATGTTGAATACTGTAAAAAAAGCATTGAAATAAAGCAGCATAATTTGAAAGCTGTAAAATTTGACGTTTAACTGTTCGGCCGCACTTTCGTCGCGCTCCGTGATTTTTCAGTAAATTTCTTGTGTTTTCTGCGTCGCATCGCATTGTTGCTTATTCTACGGACTATTTAACTGCTTCACATCATCGTTGCGTGTTGGCGAATTGTTTAGTTGCACCACAACTGTGGTTTCCTGCTGTTTTTTCCTGCTCGGCTTAGCAGTGTTGTGCTGTGATTACGCGTGATTTCGCGATGGCGGCTATTTGCTTCTCGTGTGCTGAACCGCTAGAGGCCACCGGCTGCATCATCAGTTGTGCATATTGTGACGCTACGTTCCACCGCGGCTGTTGCAAATTGCCCCCCGAGCTGATTGACGCAGTATTGTCCAATGTCGACCTGCACTGGTGCTGCATTGGCTGCAATAACATTCTTAAAAATCCGCGCTGCCGTTCGGTAAAAGAAATAGGCGCCCAGGTCGGTTTCCAAGCCGTCCTCACCTCAGCTGTAGCAGCTATCGGCAAGCTCGTTGAGCCTATTGTCGCCGAAGTTCGCAGTGGTTTTACCCTCCTTCAAACTGCATCCACGCCTCACATTCGGAATCCTGATCCTCGACCGGCTACGGTAGAAAGCGGAGGCGCATAATCGAGGATTCGGCATCTCTAGTGTAAACATAATTGTAAACAATCGCGGTAACATCCTTTGTGCCGCGTCATCGCCAACGCATACACCAACACCACGATTGCCGTCCAGCCGGCACCTACACAACCTCATGAACTGGTGGGAACCGATCCGTTATCATCACCGCTTCAAGCTGCACCTCGTGAGCAATTCACAGATAGGATCTGGATCCGCCTATCCCGCTTATCAACAGCCGTCACTGTGGAACAAGTGTGGTCGCTTCTGTAAAGCGTCGCTTAGCCACCGATGACGTTATAACGTATTGCCTGCTGAGAAGAGGGGTTAGTGTGGACAGCATGAATTGGCTTTCATTCAAAGTGAGAGTCCCGGCTATCCTTCGAGATGCGGCACTCACACCATCCACTTGGCCAGTCGGTATCGGTGTACGTGAGTTTTTTTCCATCCCGTCAACACGACCACCAAACCTCATCTATAGCCACCCGAAAACGCTTTACAACACGCACACAGCTACTAGTACTAGATCACCGCTACACCGCTACCCACACACCACCACGACACCAACAACGATCACCGTTTAGCAGCACGCACGTCTACTCCACCTGGTCCTGAAACAACTCATCATAACAGTGTCACCCCCCGGTGAATGATACCTTGGAAGCACCCAACTCACACTTGTTTCTGGACCGCCCAAAACCACCGCGCTTCATCTCCGCACCTGCACCAGTCTACAATCGATCGCTTTTTTCTCAACTAGACGAAGTTCCGCTCATTGCACGCAACAAACACGCCAAGCCTCATGCTCTGACAACGCAGCTCAATTGACTTACCGTATACCCGCTTTATCCAACCACCACAATGACAACGCTACCGCTGAGTATTTAAGCTGCTTTATCAAACGTTAGAGGTTTGCGCACTAAAACAAAAGAATTTCACCTAGCTGTATCGGAGGCTGACTTCGACCTTATCGCCCTCACGGAACTTGGCTTGTTGACAACATTCCATCTGCTCTTCTCTTCTTCAACAACAACTTCTCTGTTTACCGCTGTGATCGCTCTCTCAGCGGCTCTAGCTCTCGCGGTGGTGGTGTTTTGCTAGCCGTTTCTAACGCATACGAGTCGATAGAATTACCTTCCTGTGATCGTTGTCTCGAGTATATTTGTGTGCGCGTCACCTACAATAACGCACATCTGTACATCATGGTAGTATACATTCCACCGCAGCTTAGCTCCGAGATATCGACTCTTCGCTCTCTACATGATTGTATTAGCGGCTTCACTCTCACACTGAAGCCTTCGGATCTGCTGTTTGTTATTGGCGATTCAATCAGCCTAGCATAAGCTGGTCCACAGCTGATCCTTCGTCCTCGCCAGCATACTCATCAATCACGCACTATGAACCAACTGCGCGCTCACTGGCCAACAACACCTTTGTGGATGGATTTAAATTTAACGGATTAGTGCAACTTAATCACATCAATAATTCGCACGGACGCATGCTTGACCTGCTCTAACGAACAATGCTGCAGCTAAATTGTTTTCTGTTTCGCCTGTCTTTCCAAGTGTTGTTCCGCTTGTACCTCTTGACTCCTATCACCCGGCGTTTGACTTCATATACGTATTAACTCGTCGACCCGACGCAATTCGACGACTCGACAAAACTCGACGACAACCGCATTTTATCGTTATAACTTGCTAAAGCTGACTATGTGAAACTGAACGACATGATTTCAATGTTTAACAATAGCTTTCATTGTTCCAATTTTATTTCACTTGACGAAGCAGTATGTTCATTCTCGTCCTTCATGCTGCAAGCCTTTGTTGTATGCGTCCCAGTTCAGCGTCCTAAACCTAACCCCCCCTGGGCGGACCGCACACTCAAACGACTCAAACGTGTAAAAAGAGCTGCTTATCGTCACTACCAAACGCCGCGCTGCCAAAGATCTCGCTCGATCTACTTTGACACGCACTCTTTATACTGCAGCTATAACAGGTTTCGATATCGCAGATATTTGAGTAAAATCCAACGTAACCTCTGCAGGTGGCCTGACTCGTTTTGGCGCTTCTACCACAGCAAAACAAAATCCACGCATACACCGAAATCCATTACGTACAAAGGGCAACAAGTGCCAACACTAATGAAATGTGCAATCTCTTCGCGGATCGCTTCGCAGATTGCTTTTCACCGGCCATGAATGATACCGATACCATTGATGCTGCTCTTGTCAACACTACCGGCTGCCGCAATTAACATGAGCACTCGCTCCTGGACCCGACGGAATTCCTTCTACCG
>NC_054082.1:57322644-57351178 GCF_017562075.2 Anopheles merus
TTTAACGTCGATAATATCCGAGAAGTGCCTTCCATCATCCGAACGTGATCGATTTGGGATTTTGAATCACCCCTAGTCACCCCTGGTGTCTGGTGATGTTGTTGTCGGCCAGAAGCGCTTCCCCGAGCGCTGTCACGTACCCCTCCGCCACATCACACTTCAACCGGTCCAGGTTAGGCCTTGGAGTGGGCTGACTCCGTTGTTGTTAACCACGGAGAGTTTCTGGCGCAGCTTTACCATTGTCATGAAATGGTCCGAGTCGACGTTTGCGCCTCTATACGTTTTAACGTCGATAATATCCGAGAAGTGCCTTCCGTCAATCAGAACGTGATCGATTTGGGATTTTGAATCACCCCTAGTCACCCCTGGTGTCTCCTGGTGTAACTATGGCGGTGTGCATGCTGGAAGCAGATGCTGCGGATGCTCATGTGCTTGGAGGGGCAAAGTTCATCAGCCTGAGGCCGTTGTCGTTTGTCAGCTGGTGGACGCTGAAGCTTCCAATCGTTGGTTTATATGCCTCCTCCTGTCCGACCTGAGCATTAAGGTCTCGATGAGGACCTTCACGTCATATTTTGGGCAGCGGTCATACTCCCTCTGCAGCTGCGTATAGAAGCCCTCCTTCTCGTCATCGGCTCCAAGGTGCGAACTGTGCACATTTATAATGCTCAGGTTGAAGAATCTGCCACAAATCTCACCTGCACATTTGCTCATTGATCGGCCACCACCAGATCACTCTCTGTTGCATCACACCCCGCACCATGAACGCAGTACCGAGCTCGCGCGTCTCTCCACCAGAGCGGTATATCGTGCAGTTGCTACGGTACTGGCGCACCGTCACGCCTTTCCAGCATATCTCCTGAAGTGCTATTATTTAGAAACCGCTAAAAATATGGAAATCACTAAAAACCTTTAAACGAAAGTTATTCTATGCGCAGGGATCCCAACAATAAGTTTAAGCCAAATAGACAGCTTTCTTCTGTCAAACATCACAAGAAAAACACGAATGCCATAGTGCCATCTATCCTACGGTGCATGGCAAAAATAACACGAATAAGATTCGCCAAGTCTCAAAGTGATTTTGAGAGTTTTCAAGTAGAAATCGTTCCATCGAAACGAGGATTTTAAAGAATTTTCTAACAGGAATATCGGCCTCAGCACAATTTTTCAATCAAAAAATTCGATTGAAACGGCTGTCATGTTGGTGTCATTTGACACTCATTTAGCCGCCAAGGTGTTCTTTTACTGGTGTTTTTTAAAAACTGGTATACCATGACACTCACGAGCAAAATGAACTATGCTACAAAAATCGATCGTTTCGCTCTGTATAGCAAAAATCCGCAACGCATTGAGCTGCGAAATTTTCGAATATCAAATGATTCCAAAATCAAGGTTGATGTCTTTTGAAAAAAATGTAAAAGCCGGTTGGTATTGTTTTGATTTTTTTTAATGATTTTGGGTGATAAAAATCAATTAATTAAATCAATAAAAAATAAAAATCAATCAATTGTTTAAAAAATGGTTTTCCTATACTAAATACTGAACTCGATGAGAAACGACTCCATGTAGGGGTATGAAGAAATAGTTATACTGTCAGTTTTAGGTGAACGCCTATTGAATTTTTTCGATTGAAAATTGCGCTGAGGCCGTATATACGGCCTTAGCACCATTTTTCGATCAATCCGGCTCTAATGTTGGATTCATTTGACACTCATTTCACCACCAGTTGTTTACTGCTATTTTTGGAAACTGGTGACATTCACGGTCAAAATGAACTATGCTACAAAATTTTGATCGTTCGATCGAATGATGCTTTGTATGGAAAAAAATCCGCGACGTATTGAGTTGTAAAAATTACCAATATCAGAAAAACGTCATAAATAAAGCTGATGTTATTGTAAACGTCATGTAAAAGCAAGCCAATTATCGGCGGTACAAAAGATGGTCATCTAGAAGCAGTGAAAGGCACGCTTGCATTTTCGGTACATTAATGCCTTATTAGACGAAGGAAAATACTGTCATTTCTCGATTGGCATTTATCTGTCAAACTTAGACTTTGGCACAAAATACCTCTCCTACATGTATATAGGCAAGATAATTGTTCTGTCACCATTCACATTTATTATTTAATTTATTTTTTTTTTGGCTCTATCCGAAAGAATCATTCTTTGGCTACCAGAATAAACGGTAGACCATTTTTGTATTTTGAGATTGCCAAGATTTATTTAACTTTGTCGAATGTGGTTTACAAAATTCGATGTGGCTTGGAGAAGAGAATAAAAAAAAAAAGAGCGCGTGTAGTGTTCGCTGGGTTTTTATAAAACGCTGAGACGGAAGTCTCTTGCGCGGCCTCGTGGCTTATGTCAACTTGACATATTCTGTTAATCCGTGCGCGGTGTATGTCAGGCTGACGTTTCTTCGATAATCCGTGTGCGATGTATACAGCCGGAGGTCAGCTCCGAACAGTGGTAGAGCCACACCGTGGTCGCCACAGTACTCCCCCATCAGACTGGTGTTACCGGAAACGAAGCGGGATAATGACGCGACGCTGTGAACGAGTGACACCGGTCGAGAAATCGTTCGGAGATGACGTTGTATCTGGTGGCGGTGGGGCAGGTGGTGGCGGCGTTGACTGTGACACGGGTGTCGGCTCTTGTAGCGAATAGCAGGGCTTCAGGCGGTCGATGGAGATGTTGGTCGATCTACCGTTGATTTGGATTTGGAACGACTTACCGGAACGCTGTAACACCTCGTAGGGCCCTTGATATGGTGGCGTAAGGGCGGGGCGTACGGTGTCGTTGCGGACGAAAACGTGGCTGCATGTCTTCAGGTCCGCGTGGACAAAGGAAGCTCGTTTATCGTGCCAGGCGGTCTGCGTAGGTCGAATGTTGTCTATAGCCTTTCTCAGCGTTTGCGTAAACTCGGTCGTGTCGGGAAGATTCGTCTGTGGGCTGCTGCAGAAAAACTCGGCCGGAATTCTCAGCGTGCTGCCGTAAACGAGTTCTGCTGGGGAAGCTTTGATGTCTTCTTTGAATGCCGTCCGCAATCCAAGTAGGATGATAGGCAGGTGATCGGCCCAGTGAGTAGAATCTCTGCTACAGATGGCTGCTTTCAGGGTGCGATGCCAGCGTTCGATGAGACCATTGGCCTGAGGATGATAAGCTGTCGTTCGCAGGTGTTTGGTGCCCAGCGCTCGGGTGAGCTCGGCGAAGAGGGTCGACTCAAACTGCCTCCCTTGGTCGGTAGTGATGAAAGCCGGGACGCCGAAGCGAGCTATCCAGCCGCTAAGCAGGGCTGACGCTACCGTTGGCGCTGCGATGTCGGTGATGGGAATGGCCTCCGGCCAGCGAGTGAAACGGTCGATGATGGTTAGGCAATAGCGGTAACCGTTGCTTATCGGGAACGGCCCAACGATGTCCAAATTGATGTGGGCGAATCTGGTGTCTGGTGACGGGTATCGTACGAGTGGGCTGTGTGTGTGACGATGGACCTTCGTTGTTTGGCAGGCCAAGCAGCTGCGGACGAATTCTCTGGTGTCTCGGCGAATGTTCAACCAGATGAATCTCTCGGTCATCAGTCGAATGGTGGTTCTCGCGCTGGGATGGCTCATGCTGTGGACGGCACGAAGTAGTTGTTGTCGATAAGGTCTCGTGACGTACGGGCGGATGATGCCGGTAGGACAGTCGCAAAACAGTGTCTTGCTGCTGCCAGGAATTGGAACGCGTTGAAGGACCAGGTCCGTCCTGATTTTACCGCTGAGGATGTCAGTCAGTTCGGGATCGCGGGACTGGTCTTCGGCCAATTCGTTGAAGTCGATGGTCGAAAAGGACTGGATTGTTTCGATACGGGACAGTACGTCGGCGGTGACGTTCTCCTGCCCTTCCACGTGACGGATGTCGGTAGTGAACTGTCCGATGAAGTCGAGATGTCGTGCTTGCCTTGGAGATGCTTTGTCAAGCGACTGTTGGAACGCATAAATCAGTGGTTTGTGATCCGTATAGATGTGAAACGAGCGTCCTTCCAGGTGGTGACGAAAGTGTCGGACTGCGAGGTACACTGCTGTCAACTCGCGGTCGTAAGTGGAGTATCTACGTTGCGCGTTGTCGAATTTCTTGGAGAAGAATCCAAGCGGTTGCATCTGCCCATCGACGACCTGGTGTAGTGCGGCGCCGGCGGCGAAATCAGAAGCGTCACACCAGAGAGATAGCTCCGCCGATTGCACAGGGTGCGCAAGCAAGGCGGCTTGGGCAAGTTGCTGTTTGCTGTCTTCGAAGGCTGCGTCGGTAGCGGGTGTCCAGGAAAGCGGTGTTTTGTCGCGCCGCTTATTGCCGGGTATCATGTCCAATAGTGGCGCTTGTGCTCGTAGGGCATGAGGGATGAAACGTCGGTAGAAGTTTGTCATGGCCAAAAACCTCTTCAGCTCCATAACGGTGGTCGGTTTCGGGTACTGACGTATAGCTTCCACCTTATCTTCTAGCGGCCGGATGCCTTCGGCGGTGACGCGGTGTCCTAAAAAAGAGATTTCTAGCTGGGCGAACTCACATTTCGCCAGGTTAATGGTTAGCCCGTGTTGCGTGAGGCGATTGAAAAGCTGTCGCAGATGGTCTCGGTGTTCCTCCGGTGTCCTCGAGGCGACTATGATGTCATCGATGTACGGGAATACGAAGTCGAGCCCGCGTAGGACGTTGTGGATCAGTCTCTGGAACGTTTGGGCCGCGTTTCGCAACCCGAAAGGCATAGTGGTGTATTCGAAGAGTCCGAAGGGAGTGATGATCGCCGTCTTGGGAATGTCGTCCGGATGGATGGCGATTTGGTGGTATGCCTTCTGTAAGTCCACCTTCGAGAAGATGGTCTTCCCTTCCAGCTGCATGGTGAAATCGTGCAGATATGGCAACGGATACCGGTCGGGGTTGGTGCGTGCGTTGAGAGCACGGTAATCGCCGCAGGGACGCCAGGTACCATCCGCTTTACGCACCATGTGCAGCGGGCTGGCCCAGCTGCTGCTAGACGGTCGGCATATCCCGAGTTGTACAAGGGACTCAAACTCTGCTTTGGCTGCTGCATATTTGTCCGGTGGTAGACGCCGTGAGCGGGCGAACGTTGGCGGGCCCGTGGTCTCAATGCGGTGCACTACTTCAGACGGAGTTTTCGTTCGGGGTGAGTTCGTAATGAGGTCGGGGAACTCATTTAGAAGGTCAGCTACGGGAGACGACGTGTCACATACCTTGACGGTGGACTGTCGGGTTGTGTCCGGCTGGCCGGCTACGCGGAGTTAGATTGCGCGTCAACTAAACAGCGATGGCGTAGATCTACAAGTAAATGGTAATGGCGCAGAAAGTCCGCTCCTATGATGGCAGAGCTTACGTCCGCGATAACGAAATTCCACAAGAAAGGACGGCGTAAACTAAGATCAATTGTACGGAGGGACTCACCATATACCACTATCGGCGACCCGTTGGCTGCATATAGCCGCATCGTAGACGGCTTTGTGGGGATGTAGTTAGCTGATTTCGGGATGACGGAAACATCAGCGCCAGTGTCGATAAGGTAGCGGTGTTGTGTTTTGCGGTCGAAGATCACCATCCGGTTGCTGACAGGTAAGATGGTGTTCACTTGCGATCCGATGTTCCCGGCGCATCCTCATGCTGATGACGGCGGTTGACCCGAGCTCGGAGACACGGGGGCTGGATACGAGCAAGGCTGTCGGCAGGATCGTGCTATCCTTCCAAAACGGCGATGGTAGTAGCACTGTCCATCGGTGGCGTCAGTGGCACGACGCGGCGGTGTCGGTGGCTGTGAACGAGGGTGAGTCCGGAAGCGGTCGCTTTGGCGGCACTGTCGCATGAACTCGTTGAGCTGGCGGCTAAGGTCGTCCACTTTCCGCGTCATTTGTGCTTCGAAATCATTCGTCGAGCGTACCTCGGCCATGGTGTTGCAAGCGCTGGTCGTGGCGAGAGGTGAAATGCATTCCATTATAGCGTCGGCGACTGCGGTCTTGTCTGCTGTCGCTCCTTGTGCGGCGATAACGGCCGACTGCACGTGTGGAGGTAGCTTCCCGATCCAGAGGTCCACCAGGAGCGATTCGGTAATCGTATCGCCAGCGGCACGACGCATCTCCGCAAGTAGCTGGGACGGTTTGCGGTCTCCTAATTCGGTCGCGTACAACAACCGATTTAGTCGCCTGCGTTGAGATTCGCTATAATGTGCGAGGATGGTTTTTTTCACGAAATCGTATCGGTTAGTCGCAGGCACGTTTCCTAGTAGCGGTTGTAACTCCGAGAACAAACGAAGAGGTATCTGGGCCATCACTATATGGAAACGTCGGCTGTCCATTTTCGCGGTGATACCGGACGCTGCGAACCAATGTTCTAAAGCGCAGAAAAACGACGGTAGGTTGTTGATGTCCATCTCCGGTACATTCAGTCGTATGGCGTGGCATGTGTCCACTTGGCGCTCTGCGGTGGGCTCCATCGTAGGTGCTGCTGCAGCCGCGTCGGTAACATCGGCCGGTCTCATCTCAGTCGCCTCTGGGACAAGCGGTAATGCTAGGGAAACGCGCTGCCGGTCGGGGCTGTGTTGCATCATCTTTTACGCCACGTATAAAATCGTGGTTTTGCTGTACGGTGCTTTGAAACCCGAAATGGCGCTGTAGGGTTTCGAAGAAAATGGCGCTGTCTGCTCGTACACAATGGCGCGCTGAACTGATTGACACAAAATGGTGCGCTGTACCAACACGAATAAAATGGCGTCGCGGTGTCGGAAAATGGCGTGTCGCGTATGACGATGTCGCTTGCACTGGCCGGATTGACGGCGTATTTGGACTTACCAGAACGACGGCGTAATTGGTTCGAGCCAGATCGTTGGTACGGGTCGCTGGTTTCACAGGCGCAGACAGCTGAGGGCACGTGCCGGATCGATGAGGAAGGCTGCTGGCTATGTGGACCGGAACGTTGGCGCGGTGAGCGGGTCGTACGCTGAAGCGTCGGCGTGGGCTGCTAGCTACACGGGCCGGATCGTCGGTGTAAGCTGCTGGTCGCGCGGGCCGGATCGTCGGCGAAAGCTGCTAACAACACGGGCCGTAACGTCAGTGTACTTCGTAGATCGTAAGGCGATGTTTCGATGGTTACACGGGCCGGAACATCGGCGGAGTGTGCAGGTTGCACAAGCCGGATCGTCGGCGGTGTTCGCAGGTTACACGAGCCGGAACATCGGCGGAGAGTGCAGGTTGCACAAGCCGGATCGTCGGCGAGGTTAGCTTGTTACACAGGCCGGAACATCGGCAAGTGTGCTGGTCGCACAAGCCGGATCGTCGGCGTGAACTGCTGGTGTAACCGTTGGGGTGCTCTTTCTCTCTCTCTCTGCTCGTCGATCTGCTTCCGTGGGGATCAGTCAGTCACTGGCTGCCAGGTCGTGGATCCTGTGGACACTTCACTGGCACAATTTTCACTCGCGGCGATAAAAATGTTCGGTCGGGCGACGCACACACGCACTCACGGAATACACGCACTACGCACACACTCACAATGAAACCACACGCACTCGCGTCGAAATATTCGCACTCGCGATAACAAAAGAATTTATTTTTTTTTGGCAATCACGTCGGGGTCACCAGTTTTGGCTACCAGAATAAACGGTAGACCATTTTTGTATTTTGAGATTGCCAAGATTTATTTAACTTTGTCGAATGTGGTTTACAAAATTCGATGTGGCTTGGAGAAGAGAATAAAAGAAAAAAGAGCGCGTGTAGTGTTCGCTGGGTTTTTATAAAACGCTGAGACGGAAGTCTCTTGCGCGGCCTCGTGGCTTATGTCAACTTGACATATTCTGTTAATCCGTGCGCGGTGTATGTCAGGCTGACGTTTCTTCGATAATCCGTGTGCGATGTATACAGCCGGAGGTCAGCTCCGAACAGTGGTAGAGCCACACCGTGGTCGCCACAATTCGTTGTTTCCCATTTTTGTTGTTTTTGTACACCTTCTTCTTCTTCTTCTTCTTCTTCTTCTTCTTCTTCTTCTTCTTTTGGCTCAACCGTTGTCGGTCAAGGCCTGCCTGTACTACTACTTGTGGGCTTGGCTTTCAGTGACTTATTGATCACCCCATAGCAGGATAGTCAGTCATACTTATGGCGGCACGGTCCATTTGGGGCTTGAACCCATGACGGCCATGTTGTTAAGTCGTACGAGTTGAGGACTGTACTACGAGACCGGCACAAACCGGGTTTTTGTACATCATTGACAAGAAATTCAATACGCTCTACCGACATTGACAGTAAAAATCTACTCTCGAGCAAATCGGAATTGAGCATGGCGAAATCCGATTTTCCGTCTAGCATCTATCTACCAAACCCTGTTTGAAAGATAGATTCCAAAATCGAATGACAATATTTTCCTCCGTCTAATAAGACCTTTACGATCGAAGTAAGCCATACATTCGTGCTAAAAAATAGACAGTTTGACAGATAGAAAATGTCACCAAAAATGGTCGCAGAAGACTTTCTAGAAGCAGTGTTTCCGTGAAAAATGCACTAACCCGTGACACTCATCGTTACCCTTGATTTTGTTCTAAAACTGAGACGTTTTTTTAGAACAAAGAGCTCGCAGAAAATTTATCGCAGTACAAATTTTGGTCGTCAAGAAGCAGTGTAACTAATTCGTGTATATCGAGTATGGCGTATATCGGGGAATACCTGTATAATGTTTTCATATATTTTGACCATTTACCAATTTTTTTTATCTACTGTGTTATATTGTAAACGTTAAACTACCTGTCTCTTTTTATGGCAAAACCTACTTGATGCAGGCGAAAGAGACAAAATAGATATGTCTTGAGTATAAGTATTAAAAAACCTGGACAAGGGTGTCAAACATTTATAAAATATAAAAAAATCATTTTAGTATAATTACAGAACAAACAAAAAACACGGTCTTTTTAAAGTATAATTAACTCGGATTCGGATTGTAATTGATATATTATTATAATTGATAAGATATTAGATATGAGATTGTCATTGTATTATATTAAACAATGCATTTTTTGTAACTTTGTGGTACCGGGTGTGAGCATTGTCAACTCGTACGACTTAACAACATGCCCGTCATGGGTTCAAGCCCCAAATAGACCGTGCCGCCATACGTAGGACTGACTATCCTGCTATGGGGGGAAATCAATAAGTCACTGAAAGCCAACCCCACAAGTGTGTTGGCAGGCCTTGACCGGCATCGGTTATTGAGCCAAAGAAGAAGAAGTACCGGGTACTTACCCTTGCGAAAGTTTGGGAATGTACGTACCTACAGCTCGCCCTTCACACTTTGTAAAAAATCATTCGCAGAGTTGTATAATTATCAAAGCGGGATCATTTACAATTAGGTTTGATTCTCCATACTACACACTAGTTCCTACAAAACAAAGCCTCGACACATGTTGCGCGTGAACTAGCTAAACTGGAGCGCCATAGCCGAAATGCCGGAAGGCCTTCACGGAACACGGCGTGATGTGCGCGCGCGAGGTCGTAAAAATTGTGATATTTCAATAATATTGTTCGACGGGTAATAAACTATGTGAAACAACAATAAACCCTTCCTCCAACCGCCACAACCTATGCGCGATCATCTAGCAATATAAACCGATTCGTTGTCGTTTATGAGGAGGGGAATGGAACAAGAGGCGCGGATATATCTCACTATAACGTGGGCGAAGTGGAACAATGATCAAGCAACGATAGCAGTCATTATCATGGTGAGGGGATGTGGGGATGTTTTGCGGTGGTGCGTGAATGCATTCGCGTGTTAGTCGAAAAGAGGAATTGTAAGTAAGTGAAGCATTTAGCTAGAAAAGTGAACAAGAAAAACAGGACGTTTGGCGTCCAGTGGCGTAGACTTTCCGATCAACATGTTTATAGGGTATGTCATAAAATGGATCATAGGGTTATGTTTTTTCCAACTCTCACCATGTCTAACCGAGGTGTGTTTCGCTGTGAAACTTTAATATATTGAATTTGAGGTGTATTGATTTTACAAAACAGAAACTGGAGTAAAATGATGGCCTATGCATACTATTTTGTAGTCTGCCAAAATTTAATAATACGGGTTGACTGTTTGATAAAAATAACACATAATCCAACCAAGTAGCCGTCTATGGTGATCGCTACGATCAAGGGTTAACTTAAATACCCGGGGTCTACAAAGGTACAATTGCATCAAAAGTGGTGTAAAGCAAAGGAAGCATAAAAATCGAATCTTAAACAGCTCCCAATCGACTCTCGGGCTTAATGAACCTTGCGGAAGTATTGTGAATAGTCCGGGTAGTTTTGGCAAATAAGCGACGAATACGGCAAGGAAAAATATGTCCCTCTATCTGCAAAGGCATCTTCAGTTCAAGCGAAGCAGTACAAGAAAATTAGATTCTGTTTTTATCTTCATCATCAGGGTCACTTCAAAACCATCCTTTCTTCCATTCGTACGACTCGACCTTTCTTTTAGCACTAACTGAATACAACCTGTCTGAGAATACGCGCGCGCATCGCTCGGGCCAGTTTGGTTCTGGATTGAGTTGAATTGATTATTTCCCGATGACTCAATGATGACAAGGAAACAGAACTGTTATTAACCCGGCATATTTTGTTTTATTAGTATTCATGCTTATGCCTTCGTTGTACGGGCATTGTTTCTTTGGAGTTTCACTCCAATGTCTCCTGTGCTGCTTATATATAGTCGTTATGATGCGAAAACTCTGCAAATGTCTTGTATTGCTTCGGGATAGATTGAGGGATGATCATTTGTTGAAGTGGAAGCAGTAAGTTGCAATAGAGCTGACGGAATGGACAGAACAAAAATATGATATACAGTGAAATCTCTCTAAGATGAGCATTTTGACGGTCCCTTCATATTCCATACAGTTTACGTCTCTTGAAGATGAATATCTCCCTAACACTGCTTCTAGACGACGAACTTTTGTACCGCGACAAATTTTCTGCTAGCTCTTTGTTCTAAAACAACTTCTTAGTTTTAGAACCAAATCAGAGGCAGTCGTGATTGTCGCGGGTTTGTGAATTTTTCACAGAAAGACAACGCTCGCGAAGTAAGCCATCGTGTAAGCATGTGTAAGTGAGCAACAAGGACGGTTTGATAGATAGAAAGTGTCGTCAAAAATTGCGGATGATTTTTTGGGTCGTCTGGAAGCAGTGTAAGGCGAATATCCTTTAAGCTGAAAATGCGATTTGGCAGTCAAATTTCTCTCAAATGAATTTTTGGATGACTGTTTATAAAAATATTGGTCGAAGGAGGCCATGTTTTTGCCGTAGTTTTTCGGATACTTGATAGCAACATCTTCATCAGTTTTTCTCAACATGAATATATCTGTAAGCGGACGGTCCCTTGAAGATTGGCCTTAGAGAGATTTCACTGTAACACTTTATTTATCTAATATTTAATTGTCAAAAACTTATTCTAACAACTACAGTCAGAATTCAATAGTTGTACCAAAGTGAGTGTATATATCAGGTGGGCTTATGGTGTTCTTCCTCACTAATACATCGGCACACAATTCGACAGATTGTTCCATAACAAAATCTATATGCCTTGAAGTTTAAACGGTATCTCGCAGTAATGATTTGTGGTTTTGTGAATATGTGAACAAATGATCATTCCTCAATCTATCCCGAAGCAATACAATATATGTATATATATATATATATATATATATATATATATATATATATATATATATATATATATATATATATATATATACATATATATATATATGTATATATAACAGTTCAATTATTAAAACGTAAAAACGCTCCAATGTTGTATTGTCCGGCTTCGTGTTCGTGCTCATCGAATGGCACATGAACGCAATCGTTCATTCTCCCTTAGTGTTTTCTTTCGCTCAATTTGTATTTCTCTCACTATCAATAGTTTCTTTCAGTCCACAGCATCGTCTTAAACCATCCCGCTTAAAAAAATAACAAATCGTTTAATTTATGCTGAGACGTGCTTCAAAATATTTTCTCACTATTTATGCGACCAATACAAAGGTGTGGACGCTGAGATGAAAATGCTAGCTCAATCGACCAGTTTACGTTTAAAGAAAGCGAAGCGGGAACGAATTACGTGTCAGAGAGAGGCTGACCAAGCTGATTTGAAAGACAGACAGAAAGAAGTAAAGGGATTTGTGAAAAATGACTTAATTTGTACGGCCAACTGGAAAGGCACAAGAGGTTGTGTGGATTGTACGCTTGAATGTATCTGCATTTTCAATTATCTATTGGCTTGAATGGCGTAGCAGAGCCTGAATCAGTCCGCAAACAGGCACATACGTGGAATATATACGTTTTGGTGGTGCTTTTTGTATCTATCGATTTGTTTGTAGATATCCAAATGTTTCAATCATTACTTTCGATATACACACGACCCTCGGATTTGGGTTTCATGGTTCTGTGTGTCATGATTGTCTATGCGTCCAATGTTCACGATGAATCACGTCGTTGATCATTTTCGTAAAGTGGATTTTATAATTTTACCACATCTTTCACTGCCAGTTGTCTGGAAGTAACAACTTTGTAAATGCTATCCACTCTGTCCTTAGGTTGAATTGGTCGGACGTCTTGATTGTTCAATAAGACGGAAGAAGATATTAAGATGTTTATTCTGATTGTTTCGTTTTTCCTTTTTTAACTTTTAAAAATGTCTGCGAAATTAGCAAATAAATCTTCACAAAAAAGCAGGAAACAAACAGAGAGAGAAAGAAAAAGACGGAAGCAGAAAGAGAGAAATAGAGATATAAAGGGAGAGAGAGAGAGAGAGAGAGAGATAGAGAGAGAGAGAGAGAGAGAGAGAGGGATAGAGAGAGAGAGAGAGAGAGAGAGAGAGAACGAAATAGATAGAAAGAGATTGTGCGCACATAGCTTTCTCATTCAAAGCGTTCAAGTAGCACAAGAGGATAAAAGTAATCGTTTCACTAATTATTCCAGGTCGAGGTGGAGAAGTTCTTCTCTGGATGGTGTTTACTGTTAACTATTCGAAGATCATCATCATCTAAGTCAGGGCGGATGTAAGGGATGTTTTAAGAGACCCTACTCCAGGTACTTGTACCTATGCGTTGACGGTCTGTGTTGGGGATTTGTTTCTCTCACGATCTTATAGTTTTGAAGCAGCAATCTTCAAGATTTATGACAATCTTTCAGAGAGCAGAGCGGTACTGAGCAGAGCTGGCGGATCTGTTGCACAGGTATCGTGATGCGCACTGGTGCTCGATCTTCCTTCATTCTCTATCGTCGACAAGCTAGCGTTCTGTTCCACGCTATCGTTTTGTTTGGGTATTTGTTTGAAGATTCATGAGTTTTTCACATCTTCTTTCAGGATGTACGGTTTCTTTTGTTGATTACCTTTTATTCATAGAGCTATCAAGGTATCAAACACTGCATATATTTTTCCCTATGTCAACTGGTAATTTCTTACTGGAGTGTTTCTTTTTAAACTTGTTAGCACTTGTGTCTCGCCTCTAGTGAGTTTAGGTTGCTTTACTAGCGGCTTTACTTCGTGTGTTTGTAAAGGGTATTTATTACCATTTTCTTTATGTAGACTTCGGAAGCGAGAACGGTGTGTTTGTAAAAGTTAGGATAATTATTATTAAACAGATTAAGAAACTAAAGTGGACCACATCTGTAATTTGCAGTTGTAGTCGACTTATTTTTAAATTTATTGAAAAACCAGTGGTTTCTATTTGTGTGTGTGTATTTTTTACTTTGAAGGCTTGTCTAGATTTTACTTCAAAGTAAAATTCACGTAACTATAGAGTTGTACACATTCACGACATCTTTCACTGCAACTCAGCACAGAAAGAATAGATATGATACAGACCGTTTGTGTTATTGACCGAAGTATTGTTGTTTCCCATCATTGTCAATTTATTCTATTCTTATATGGGTCATAAAATATCTTCTTTATCCCTGCTGTCTCCGGTGTCTATTACAGGACGGATTTTATCATAAAAAATACATACTCCTCATGAATATTGATCGTTTACTCACACTTTCCCCAACGTTCGTCCAGAAAATTAAAAAAAAAGTTTCTTTAGAATTAGATGGTTACCCTATTATACCGCGACTGACACCGGGAGAAGGTGATGATTAACCAGATTAATTTTTCAAAATGACAGTCCCAAATTTAATGTCGATTATCGATGGAAAGGTAAGAAAGCTCCGCAGTAGAGAAATCCAATTGGTCAGCGGCTGAAACAGGTCATTTGGATAGGCCAGTTCGCATCCAGTACCGTCATAACAAACCAATTTAATATGTTCACTGTCTCCCTATATCTTAGATAGCGATCCTTTTCCTAGGGTTTATTTTAACACCAAAACATTTATTGACACCATATCTATTCCAGGTCTTTGTGACATAGTCAGCTAATTTGTAGCTAACTTCATTTCAGTACATTATTTTATAGTTATTTTCAGTTTTTGCTTCACTTTTTTTTATTAAAAAACTATTCAATTAATGCTGAACAACAACAACCAATGAAAAATATTATTTAAAGGATATTTACTTATTATTATTTAATGAACTATATTTTTAAAATTTTCATACTTATGAATTTAAATAGGAATAAATTAGAATTTGCCATACCTGCTTGAAAAAAAAAGAAAATAAACCAGCCATTAACCCCGCTAAAAACCATTTTCTAGGTTGATATAAATAAAACATGATAACATTACTGCAACTGTTCGCGCGAAAACGTGTGATGACAGTTTTGTCATGTGACATCGCGCGTACGGTGTTAACACTGTTGTGTTTTCGTTGGCTGGCCACGCTTGACTGGACGCAGTAACTTCTTTAATTAACCCTAACGGTGTGTCTTTACGTTTGAAGAATAAAAAAGATCGATAATCTTTATGGTGAGGGTTTATCATGGTCGGCCCAGTGGCCAGAAGGAAGAAGATACTCTCGATGGATGATTAAAAGGCAACCTAACATATGCTATGTTATGTGTGAGTTTGCGCTCACATAACTCTTCTCTTCAATCCACGCGGTCTCTTCAGTAATGCTCGACTGGAGGTTTTTGCTATTTCACTAATTAAGACATTATATTCGAGAATATTATTTCCCGAAACACAAGTCCTCTCTGGCGCTCGCCTGCCGCTGTTGAAGCATTCGTGGCAACACAAATCAGCGGTCATTCTGTATGTGATGATGCTCTGATCACCCCGCAAAACGATCCGTTGAGGAATTCTACCTTCGGAAGAAGCGGGATGCTCGAATAGAGGAAACTGTTAGAAGGAAACACGTACGCTGGTCGGTTTTGGACTTCGGCTTGGATACAACGGAAAGATAATCGCTTTTGCTTCGTTGTTCCTTTTTGTGCTCACTTTTGGGGAAATATGTTATATGGACAAAGGTTCATTCACTACGACAGTCTCTTTTTGAGTAGCCATTCCAGGTTTGCGCAACCAAAGCAAAAGTAAGAAGATCGAAATCGTATCGCTTGGATTCAATGACAAACAACGTTCAGTTCGTTTTTGTTTTTAGTAACGCTGTTTGCTCGGTTTGGTATTCGACAACAATATTTATGCAGCCAAATGTAGGAAGCAAAGAAATATGCAAACAGAGAGAATTTCATATTTTATTATTAGTTAATTTGTGACATAAAAGCTTACATTTGATGTGTTCCTATGCACCTAGAAAACAGGAACGATTGACATAGTTATGTACCTTATTTTTAAATGCACTTCTCCCTGCCACCTTATGACTGCATTATCGCACCTTTTATTATTAATATACAATGTTACCATTGCAAACATAGCGCAGCGAAAAAAGTCACGCTCGGCAGGTCATAAAATATTTCCTCTTTTTCTCCAGCATATGTAATAGGTACCAGGAAATGAGTATTCCTATGTGAGTGATTCAGAAAAAAATAAACCGTCGTGTTTAATTCATCATTATACTTTATCGAATCACTTGTACCTGATTTATATTCTAATTCTCTTTCTCTTCTATTGGATTCTAATTTATTTTCTAATTTCTCTTCTAATTTGATTGAGGTCGTGACTCGCTTGAAGATTCAGTTTTATTTTATTAAAATGTTTTTGTTAAATCACGCTTTTCAATTTATTTAGATTCCGAAGATATCTGGCATTCCCAGCATTGACAAAATTACGGATAGTTGCTTTTGCCCTGAGCAGAACCTTGATGCATGGATACATTATTTGATGAAAAAAGTTGTCACAAATAAAACTGTCTGTCATTATTTATTTGTTATTTATTGATTGAAATTGAACGGACCGCGAGTATCCCTCTTGAAGCTAATAAGCACATACATTACATTACAATACATTTCAGTCACATCATCGTTTTGTTACGTTTAGTCTTAAGTTACAATACGTTTTCAACTAATATTTAAATTATTTACGTGAAAAATCAGAGCTAAGCTGAAATATTTTGAACTAATTCGTCGCCAATTTTGAGCCAATCGTCAACTCGAACGACTCAATAACATGCCCGCCATGGGTTCAAGCCCAGAATGGACCGTCCCCCGTAGCAAGGATTGACTATCCGGCTACGTGGTAATGAATTAAGTCTCGAAAGCTTATACTGGCCGGCATGTCCGCGTAGGACGTTACGCCAAATAGAAGAAGAAGTAGGTAAAGACGGACACGTTAAGGAAAATGTTAAAAATCTAGAGTTGTAATAATACAACGACCATAAAAATGAGCATACCTTATCTTACACTCATGTTTATTTTTGATTTATTTAAACTTTTAAGTTTCTATCAATTTTTGAGTTTTTTTTAATGAAATAAATACATGGTGTTTTCGTGCAATTTTAAAATGTTCGGTAAGACGGACAGCTGATATGGGAAAGATGGATCAATTTTTAAAAATTTGTAATCCTATAGTATCTCTCATCTATTCCTGAGCGATGTCATATCAATGCCTCTTCTTATAATTGATTAAAGTTGTCCAAGTTGTGACAATATATTGGATTTTGTGAAGTGCCTCAACAGCGTCGAGCGAGTAATAGCTTAACGAGTGACTGCTATTTTGACTGGTGTGCCGTTTCTCACATATTTCCATGCTTTCTCTAGTTGCTGGATGGTTTATATCTACCGAATACCCTTATTTAAGGTATTTGATGAAATCTATTCACCACAAATTGATATAAGAAGTGAAATAAATTAACAAACAAATTCGGTGTCCATCTGCCGTCTTTCCCGCTTTGGTTTCAGGATGGTTAAACCACCAGAAAACAGGATTTTTTTATTGCTTTCATTCTAGTTCTTTCGCCAGTTATGGCTTAATGATCACGAAAACTCATTCTTGTAATAAAACTTTCGAAAATATTACTGATGATACTTATCAATATTAAATACAAGTAACTAAGCTTAAGATCCTCAGTAATCAAATTAGACACACGATTGAACATTTGTTTTGTTCGTGAATCTAATTTTGCATATATTGTGCCGAAAATGTTCTCAAATGTGTTGTTTTATTTTCTATTTGAATTGTTGAATTATTCAAAAATTACCTTTTTCATACATTTATGACAAGTATCCATCTTACCCGCAGTGTCGATCATTACCTACCCTCCCCTACAAGCGAAGCAGAGTTGCAAGCGATTCCGGTTTTTTAGTATGTAGTTTCGTGCGCAACTTTCGCAAACGCAATAATCGAACGATAGTGTAGAGACGATGTGAGATGCGAAGTGTGTGGAAAGCAAAGAGTAGATACAAATTGCATTCATCGTGTGTAATATTATTAACACAAAAAAGATCAAGAGTTTGTGCGGCTTGACAAACGTTCATGCCAGCGATGTCAAAGTTATTTGACTGTTAGCAATAGTGGTGCGCCGTTGGACCAGAATGATGGAAAAAATAAAAAGATACATAGATTTAAATGTAAAAATAATGTTTACGCTGTAATTATTTTATAATATTAATGTATGTCAGCGAGTGTAATTATTTGTAACATCAGCGGCCTAATCTTGTATGCACACAACATGAATTGAAAACATAACATAACTGGCATAAAAATAAATATCGTTATTCTGGAGTAACGGTCCAAATACGCTTTATTGCTTAAATAGAAACATTATTCATTAGAAACACAAAAAAATATAATATTGCTATGTTTTCATCTACGAGTGGTACGATAAGTGTAAGTAATAGATTCCCAAAACAAATTATGTCTAAAGGTTTTGTAAGCTGTACACACTTCCTACACATCTATTTGAAGATTATTCATTATCCATAATCTATGTATTGATTGATTTTAATGTCTTTACAACAATAAGAATAAGGCATTATAAAAATATATTTTCATTTGCTATACTTTTCTTAATCACTCGTTTTATTTTGACAACATTAACATTCGTTTTGAAACTGTGAAAAGAAACTACTTAACTCCGTTCAGTAAATGAAAAAGTTTTATTTTTGATGTATATGAAGGTTTTTACAATATTAGCCAGGTGGACAACACTTTACTTAAAACCATACACAAAACTTGCCTCAGATTTTCAGTCTAGATTATTTGAGCCTTAAAAATATGTAAACAAACGCCGATTCGTGACAGGCGCGATCAAGTAAGCCCAATATTGATTTTTTTTACTGAGGGTCAAGAATGTTTAATAATTGATCGCATTGATATATTAAAATTTAATATAAGAACCATAACCTACCCCCCCCCCCCTCCAGAAAATATAACCTAAGAAAACCAGACAATTAAAAAATGCATCTTTGTTTGTACACAATTGCTGAAATCTAATATTCCAGGCCGTAACAACTCGGGTGATGAATACTTCCACTGACAGACTTAAAATTTTAGCTTTCTGAATTAAAATATAGGGGGGAGCCTGTACAAAAGAACGTCGGTTATCCGGGGCTGATTAACCGGCGTGCAGCCTAATCGTGCGCATGAATTCGACAGTTCGAGGCCACTCGAGGCGAACATTTTCTGTATTTTATTTCGTATTTCGAATGTTATTTCTCGTACGGTTTAACAACATGCCCGTCCTGGGTTCGAGTCCAATATGTACCGTGCTATGGGAAGTGAATCCTGCTATGGGTAGTCACTGAAAATCAAGCCTACTAGTGGTACAGGCAGACCTTTACCGACAGCGGTTGTGACAAAGAACAACAACAAACAAATATTCTACTAATGGTTAATCGATTGATTTGAAGTTAATTCTTAGTAAAACTCTAAAGAATTTTATAATTTTTACATGAATTTACATTTCTTGGAATCCGCCAATCGATTTAGCGAAATCCGTCCGGTCCCGAGCTGCCCGTGCAATCGACGTTCTACTGCATTAGGTTTTCTGAAAATAATTAGGAATGAGCCAATCAATCATTAAATAATATGTTGCTCTACTAATTGCGTCCCGCGACAAATCACCTTCGATTAACATGTTTGACAACTCTGGTTTCCTCTGTGAGCCCGCGTTACAGCTCCAGTGATTCAGTGAAAAATTGATCGTGAATTTTTTATATATTTCATTAAATATTAATCAAAATAGGGCTTATCGTACACCAAAAGAAAGGATATTCAATTCCTCAACTATCTAGGCTATAAAACATATTGAATTAATACATCACATGTATTTCATTGTGATTCCCCGCTTTGTTACCGTTAAAAAAAGTAATGGTCAGCGGAAAATCACAAGAAAATGCATTTAATTTATTAATTCAATATTTTTATAGTCTAGGTGTAGACCTTTCTTTTGGTGTACGATATTTCATAATCTGATGCTGTTTAATGAAAAATGTTTAATAAAAAACTAAAATAAAAACTAAATAAAAAACCAAATAAAAAACTAAAACTAAAATAAAATTTTTATAAAAACTAAGATAAAAATGTTTCAAAAAAACTAAAATTTCACGATCCCTTTCACGCAAGGTCTAAAGCGACCTCAAGGATCGGACCGAGAATGCGAATGAGTAGGCGACCATTTCATGGTTCTGACAAAATGCATGCATCGAAGTCATCTTATTCGATTATGACCCATGCTTCTCTCTCGTCATATCGTATCGCGCCTAGCACACTTAGAGAGTAAATATTAAAAAATGTGTGTGACGAATTATAATGCGTCATAAATTTACAATTTTAATGACTTTATTTTTGTATATGGCAACAGTTTCCACTGCGACCTTGATACATTACACGGAAACAATGAAAAGGATTCGGGATATGCAAGAATACCGTTCACATATGGTGATGAAGATGCTGGTACGAAACGGTCTCATTTTGCACATCGCTATGGCCATTTCGGAGGGCTTTATTGTCGGACCGTACTTAATGTTTTCCCCGGCTATCCGGTTGCTGTTATTTTTAAATCTGTAAAAAAAATCTAACTTTAAACTGCAACTCGGCAGAATGTGAACGAAGTTTGCAAGTTAGCATGTATTTCGGGAGCGTATTGTGCGTATAAAATTGTGGCGTGCTGCTCCAGCATCGTTGTTAAAAGTCGATGATTCTCTGAGCATACTACGCTGAGGTAGAAACATTGTGAAACATTGAATGCACAACTGGTGCAGGCCTTTTAGATCACTCCGGTGAAACGATTCAGTGCAGCATTGTAATCCCACAACCGAAAGGAGACATTCAAAGGTGATTTGTTATTAACTAAGACAAGCAAAACACAGACCAATAAAACAACGTCAAAGGAACATTTCGAAAATATTGGATAATAGAGTTATATAATTGTTACTTAAATAACTGAAAGTTTTTAGTTTGACAATATTATATATGAATTGCAGCGACTATTTACTCCAAAAATACATAAATATTAATAAATTTAGCAACGAGTAGGATCGTCTTGTTTATCTCATCTTCATTCAAATATCTTGTTGAAAGATTGAATTCCTTACTTCAGTCTGCTTCCATTTTTCAGACTATCAAACCGTTCTGGGAAACGGTGGCGAGCCCATCACCTCTCTAGATGACGGTAAAAATAAACGTCAGAAGTCAAATCGTGCTCTAACTTTAACTCTTTGCAATGGCTCCCACGAATGCATTGTGCATCGCGAACCCACCAACGCAAAAAATGTAAAATAGTTTTGACATACCTACGATCACTTTTGTCATGTCATGATGACAAAAGCGCGAGCAACTCTTTGAGGAGGCTGGTTCATACTTTAACTGGAGAAAATGGATATATGAGGGAAGAGTAAAAAAACGGTGGTGCATAATCTTTTTTCTCATTTGAAAATCAAATATATTCTAACCGATTTCAAACGACTACAGTTAATATTTCAACAACTTGCAAAGAAACAAAAAAATAAATCATTTTATACAAATAATACTTGTATATCAAATGAGGAATAATATCAAACATCTTATGGTACCGTGCCACAGCCAAGTACGTGACCGACAACGCGCTGCTCAGTTAAGTACGTTACAGACATGTTTCATTGTTTCTGGAAACGAAAAGAACGTTCAGAAACCTGCTTTTTCACATGAAGAGTAACGATATAATAGAAAATGAAGATAAGAATTGCTATAATAATAAATTAGGTAATTTTAATAAATCAGAATTTTTTAATAAATCAGATAATAATAAAAACCCTTCAGGACGTAGGGATAGGGAGCGAGCCATAACCGAGTTGGTAAATACTCGGAAGATAGAGGTCTGGCTATATAGAGCATGGAAAGCCGATGCACCGTACTGTAAAGATTACTTCCACTCACATATCAATCCCTCAGCTGTTGAATCCCTTGTATTTGCAAAAAAAACGCGAGATGGCAGTATGGGCGCAAATAAGCAATCATATCTATTACGGGTACGGATTGCGAAGCTGCAAGGTATTGAAATATAATGGCAAAGGATGGAAAAGGTGAGGCAACGGTCGACGGATCAAGTTGGGCGGATATGTATGCAAAACGATCGCAAACGATATGTATAATGGAAAAACGCTTTCTTGAGGTCATGGTTAATGGAGTGCAAGCGCGCCGCCGAACCACACTGTACACGCATAAGACCAAGCGCGCGCGCGCGCCCGATTTCACAAATGGTTGCTTACTGATCGGATTGAAATTTGCTTTTATTTGCTCTTATTTTCTGTCGATTTCATCGGAACATTATTTATTCGTCAACGTTTGAAAAATGCCGCTCTTAGAAGACAGTTGAAGTTGTGGATAATGGTAAAGCGAAAGAGACTAAATGGAGAAATCGACAGAGCACAATTCTACGAAAGCCCCCAAGACAGCAGGGGTTAAGTTGGTAAAACTATATTTATTGAATGACACTATATTGAATACCATGCGCCGGATACCGTCAGTCCTTGATACGAGGACGGTTCACAAAAGGCTTGTACCCATGACGGGTATGTTACTAAGTTGTACGAATTGACGACTGTACCACGTGTACCCTGCTGTACCGACCTTCCACGTGTAAACCGACTGAGCGACTGAGTAGCCATCAACATTAGTTGAATCCTTCTTTATACCCTTCGCAAGTACACCGCTTTCTGATTAGTCAGAATGGGATACATTGAAACTGAACTGATAAGCGGTGTGGATTGTGGACAATAATTAACTGCATCCATTCCGTTACGAATATCCCAACTTAAGTCCGGGACCTTCTGAGATATATATCTCAATCCACTTTTTTTTTGGCAAGTTTTAGTCAATTGATTAACTCGTACAGGTAAGCTCAATTTATTTCGGAACACATTTATCATTCGATTTTATTCGACCGTAAGCATTCGCGAACGGGTTCTCCTTCTCATTAGATGTGGCCCAGGGTGATTCAATGTTTGCTACATCCCTCTGCATGATCTGAAAGCTGCAGTTTTCAATGTTATTTTGTTAACTCTCTTTTAGTGTCTTTGGTCGTCAATAACCTTTCACGCCGCTGAATGTTCTTGCCTGCTCGCCATTGCACGCAGTAATTGATTTTTTCTTTCATTTACACACATCACGCAATTTAGCCACACTAAAAGCTTTAGTTTTGGGGCCTGTTTTTCCTGTCAGGCGCATGCAGTTTAGTTGCATTTTGCTTTCCACCCATTCACTTTGATCATTCTGCAATTGGTTCGCCTTACGAAGTTATCTCCATAACACCGTAAAAGAAGTCCCGGCAGAATCACTTTGCATTAATTTGGTTACAGAATCGTCATGGATCTACTCCCACACGTCGAGGGTCTTGAAAAGAAACAAAAGAAAGAAACGAAAGATACCAAAGTAATCTGACGTGACTGTCCTCGGTTAATTGTGTGAAGCGAAGTTAATGTGGAAGTGGAAATGGCACACACATGCTTCCCAGATGAGCCACAATCGCTTACGATCGGATTCATACTTAAGCAAAAGGTTCACATATTCGACAGTGTTGCTTACAGTTATTGCAAAATGACTTAAAAAAACGGGCTTTTCAAAACATAAAATTTTTGGCTGTTTCTATCCGGTTGTTTAATATTTCAATATGTAATTTTATATCCTTTATAATTGTGTTGTATCCTGTTGTATTATACTAGTTTAAATTGGTAGGTACCAATGACGATGCTTCCTTGCACTACAAACAGACTGTGCATTTTGAATAATATTTAGTGGAAATTCTCAGCCTGACGAATAAGACAAATAGTGGAATTCGCTAACGAATCCGGCAGTCCAGATCGGTGGTAATTGATATGTTACCGTCGATTTTAAATGAGGTACCGTTCAAGGTAATCGATTTTATCATCCTTGACAGAGAAGATGCTGTAACCCCAGGTAGCCACCAAGATGAGGATTCTTGGAGACGAATCTGCTTTGCACATCGTAAACAATCTCACCAACTCCAAGCTTATGGAGAGAAGTCAATGACAAAACGAAGTGGGATTGTAGAAACAGAGTATTTATTCTCCTTGCGCGCCGTTGCCAGTGACTTTAGTGAAACCAGTACACACTAAGCTGTTTGCACTGTAAATTGTTTAACTAATATTGACAGTGCGCTGGTCACATTGAAATGGAGGAATTAATTTTGATCTCATCACGTCTTTTCTTTCCCGCTCGACGATCAAACAATCAAACCGCTCTGGAGCATTGCGAACGTTTGGTTGAGTCTATTCTGTTCTCTGTTCAAATATGTTTATTTATTATCCAGCTAATAACGCTCACATTCCTCTCAGCTATTGTAAACGGATTAGGCCGGACACCGTACTGTCTTAAGCAATGCAGAAGCTTCAATTTCGGGTATCTCGAAGCTACCTGTTTTTTTTTTTATTAACCAGGACATCTAATACTAAGCTAGGTATAGATTATTTATTGGATTAGGTATCAAGTTACTTATCTTGTCGGGAATTGCTTCTTGCATGCTTAATTTCATTCTGTTTGCAACGCCGTCGCAAATGTTACGCCGTCGAAAAAGTGCATATGCTGAGCAGCTCTTTCAAACGACTTTTCGAGTGAAGTAAAATAAAAAAAATACACACACCAAATATAAGTTCAATATCTTTCGACAATAGTGAACACTTCAAGGCAATTTGATAGCAGGTAGCAACGTTGGAAAGATAAATTAGCAAACCCTTCTTTAATTTCAGCTGCTCGTGCGATGGATGCAGTGAATTAGAAAAAATCAATGTATCCCTTTTCTTTCGCCAATCCTATCGCTTGGTGTAAGAAAACAAAAATGAACTAAAAATCTTTTTTGTTGTTGAGTGGTAAATGGCATGGTCTATATGCAACAGGCTAAATAGGTTAATATTTAACCAGATAGACCATGGGTAGGCAAACATATTTTGCAATTTGCCATGCATGGTTCCAATAAGTTTTAAACCCAGTACAACGTGAAGAGAGCATTATTGTTGAAATTTTTTTTTTTTTTCGCATTTCAACAACGTGGTATTGATTGCTGAAAAAATGATTTTAAGAATAATAACACTAACCGTTAAGTACTAAACGGCTACTAGTTGATATTTATTGAATAACTACATTACACTGAATTAATGTTTGAGAGAAAGTAAGGGATTACAATGAAATTTGTTACAGACTACATGCTTTGACCTCAGTACAGTACGTAATTGAATTTCCGAAGTATATATCATAATTTCGGCCGGTCTCGTGGTACAGATGTCAACTTACCAACTTGCCCGTCATGGGTTTAAGATCCGAATGGACCGTGTCCTCATACGTAGGACTGACTATCCTGCTATAGGTAAACAATAAGCCACTGAAAGCCAAGCTCACTAGTGATACAGGCAGGCCTTGACCGACAACTAACGATGTTGTGCTAAAAACAATAAACAATCAAATTTAGAATTCATCATACAAAGTCTCAAATTTAGAAAACATCATACAAAATTTTTGCATGCAGTCTTGTTAAGTTCTTCAATCTCTGACCCTTGCAAAACCGGCCCTCGCCTCTGGGTTCCCAAATGGAGTAACCAATCAGTAAATCATGTAGATCAGGTATGTCAAACTGGCAGCCCTCGGGAAATATTTTGAGAATTGCTAGAAAAGCGGAAAAAGGAAAGAAAAACATTGTGAACCAAAAAATCTGTTATTACTATTTGTCGAAGGATATTAAATTTTCGAAAGTAGAACAATTATTATGTAGCTATATTTTTCAAAACTAACATTAATGTAGGGAAAAGCGCGGCAAAATGGACCTGGTAAGGATTTTTGTCTGTATGTTATTGGTTAAACCCCTTTAGAGTATTATTTTGGCAGCAATCGATACTTCAACATCTTATTCATGAAAAACAACCAGAAGTTTACGCATTAATAACAAATATTTATCTTTAAAACGAATTCTAAAAATCAACGTAAAAAGCCGTGAAAATGTATTGGGCGGGGTAAAATGGTCTTGCTATGGGGCAAAATTGTCTTACACGAAATGTTAAAACACATCAAAACGAAGGGGAGAAACGGACCCCAACATTGAACTTTAGGCTTACACACACACACACACACACACACACACACACACACACACACACACACACACACACACACACACACACACACACACACACACACACACACACACACACACACACACACACACACACACACACACACACACACACACACACACACACACACACACACACACACACACACACACACACACACACACACACACACACACACACACACACACACACACACACACACACACACACACACACACACACACACACACACACACACACACACACACACACACACACACACACACACACACACACACACACACACACACACACACACACACACACACACACACACACACACACGGCTCTGACCTTAGAATTTTGCATCTTTTTTATCGATTGTAGCCACATCTGATTTTGTCATAATCATACCACCCAAAAAAATCAGTAAACATTCAATATGTATGACTACATTTTTCTAACCAAAAATCAAATATTTTTCTTAGCATTGACCGTTCAACCATACCATTGAAATTCAATTAATTTTATGAGTGAATAAAAAAAATGCTTTTACCGAAAATTACCGAATTTGCTTTATATTTCCTACCGATAATCTCTTAAAACAATCTGGTCACTCCGCGCCAGCAATCGGCCTGCGGAAATCAATTGCTCCTAGTCAATAATCCATTGCTCGTAATCAAAAATAGTCAAGAATCTATTGCGACTATTCAAATAAAGTATGCTGCTAGTCTAAACTCAATTGAAAAACCCTGTATACTGATTTGACACATCAAATGTTAAATGCAAAATAAATGTATTAAACTTAACCTTAAACATGTATTTGTTCATTTGTTCATTTATTTAAAGCTGCTTGAAGTCTTAAAGCATTCTTTATTATGAGTGTACTAAGCTACATAGTTTTAACATGTCTTTGAAGATGAAGATGAACAGTTTTTAAGGTCGTTAAACCTTTAAAACGTTCTGAAGACGCTTATAAGACTGTCTGTTTAAATTAAAATTGGAATTGATGACTGGCTTTAATCAACCTGTAAACGTATTCTTAAGCACAATTAAAGACGTGTTATTTAAGAGTAAAAGTAGCATTAAGATCAATTGATCTTATGAAATGCATATTAAGTCTTGGATGAAGGGAACTTGGAACAGACTACACAGGTTGTACCTGAAATTGTTGTTGTATTTAATTTAGCTTTCTTTTAGCTTGCAATGGGTGGTTTTCTCCCCTTGCAAAGATTATTCGATATCTGTCTAATTCTAATAACCTATGCAGGGGATAAAACTGATACTATAAATATAAATAAACATATAATATAACTATAAATAAATACCGAGATTTGGGGTAGTACCGTGGTACAGTCGTGAACTCGAAGTACTCAATAACATGCCCGTCATGGGTTCAAGCCTAGAATGGACCGTCCCCCCGTAACAAGGATTGACTATCCGCTGCGTAGTAATCAATAAAGTCTCGAAAGCCTGTATAGGCCGGCATGTCCGCTTAGGACGTTACGCCAAATAGAAGAAGAAATACCGAGATTATGTAAATATGCGTATACCAGGTTCCGCTTATCTCTGACACTGCATGTACGCGGAGAGTCTTAAATCTTGTTAGTCTGCACAAGCGCTTCCTAAAGCTATGTGCTATTTAAAACGATCTTAGCCACACATATTACACTACAAATCGTTTGAACTTGTGATCAGGATAGTCCTTCTGATCTAAAGTCAATTAAATTCATTTTTATTTATATGATTGTTGATTTGTGTGTCTAATATGTGTTAGTCTTGTTGTTATTTTGATAAACAAAATCATAGTTTACATGGCAAATAGAAAAATGGCAATTTTCAAAACGCTGTTCATGTCATGTGTGACACAGCTTTTGATGCAAACATTTTTTTTATGGATTTGGACTAAAAAGATCTATATAATTGAGGCGCTTTGATATTTTCAAATTATTATAATGTATTTCAATAGTGAAATTTTCTTGGTATGGATTTCTGCTCATACGCGAGCGATTTCATCAAAAAAAATATCAGGACGACATAATAATGCTTAAATAATTCTCATCCTTTATTATGACTTCATATTCAATCCTCAATGGCATATTCCATCTCAAGAACATATCCATCGCAATATGCTGTAATTTTGATAGTTTATTTGCGCCTCACATCTCAAAAGTCTAGAAATGGTTTTAACTAGTAGTCTTAACAGAGTTCCAAATAAGCCCTTTCAGTCTAAAGTGAGTTTTCTTATAGTCTTATTAGAACATACACGACATTCAAATGAAAAAGAAAGACTTAATGTAGCAATAACCGTAGCAACATCGTTGAAACTATAATCCTGTTGTTCTTTGAATATCTATCAGTTCTTTGTTGTCTATCAGTTGTTGTTGTTGTTCTGTTCTTTGAATATCTATCAGTTACTGATTACCCAGCAGGATAGTCAGTTCTGGGTACGAGAGGCACGATCCATTCGGGGCTTGAAGCTAGGATGAGCAAGCATGTTTGTAAGCCGCACGAGTTGACGGCTACCAGGTCATAAAATTAATACTATTAAAGCTTTAATTTGGACTTTTGATTTTGATTATAAAAGTCAAAGTAATAAACTACATATTTTAACCTTTATCCCATTAAAGTCTATCTCCTTTAACCTTTAAAGTCATCACGAGCCGCCTTAAAGATC